>NC_061101.1:1827072-2025203 GCF_015104395.2 Macrobrachium nipponense | reverse complement strand
AAAAATCACTAAAATGGGAAGTTTTTCGTTCACACTTTAAAAAAAAATCTAGACATAATGGCCGGCCATTGAAATAAGCAAATCGACAGACCGAGGAATATATGCTGATTCAAACTTATTACCATGAAAAAATAGAAACGATGGGCTGTATACTCTTAAAATCCGTAACGATTTATTATTCATAATTATTTATTTAATTATTCATATAGACTTTATATCCCGTTTGGCCTGCTGGAAGTTTGAATACGGTATGCAAAGAAAACGAATCTGTTTGCGAAAGTACCGGTGAATTCGTATTAATAGCGAATCAAAACCCATGCAATTCCTTCGCTTCGTGGATTGTCCCCGGATTTGCATTAGACCTATAAATGATTGGCGTGGAAACCAAACCACAATGCATGGAAAATTACACGTCCAGGAATATTCAGTGGCCTAAGTAACAGTGACTCTGATACGGTCTTGGTTGGGTTAGGCCTAGGCCTATACCTTTGAATATCGTTTCTGAATTTTAGGAAATATGGTCTTATGCTACCTGCATTTCATTGGATTTTAGTCTTAAATTCATAAAAACATGTCTTTTAAACCTGTATTTCATTGAATTATATGTAAATGTATGAAAGCATATATTTAAAATCTGTATTTCATTAGATGACAGATATAAATGCATAAAGCCATATTTTAAAACCCTGATCATTGAAATATGATAAATGTATAGACGCATACATTCAAACAGACTTGTGGAGTTGCATAGCGTCGAATAATTTAAATTATTTTGAGAGCAAGAACTGCATGGAAATGCTTTAGGAATGTTACATATTAGTCTAGTGGCTAGTTTACGTAATTACCCGCCAAAATTCAATGTTCTTCCATCAATAGATTCATTATTTTTTTCCACCACGGACGGAAACGTTGTCTGGCCAGACTCCTGAAATATATAGGGATAAATTTGGTTTAATGGAACAGGCAAGGATTATAGGCCTACATTTAAGGCAATGATTGTAGGCCTACATTTAAGGCAATGATTGTAGGCCTACGTCTAAAGAGCCCCATAGACGTTACGGTCGCCGGATCCGGTTATCTGAATCTGAAGTAAATCTCACTGTCTATGGGGTTATCATCCGACCAAAAGTGAGCGGAGTCCGTCGGCCTCTCCGACCAACTCGCAACCTGCCGTTGTTAGGTTCGTGGCATCCGATTTAGTTCAGGTGGCCGGAGGCCTCCACGTCTGTGGCGTGATCTGAAGATTTACTTCAGTTTCAACGAGACGCTGAAGTGGCAACATGGCAGCTGCGTCCGCACATAAAGGTAGGTTTACACCCTTCGCACTTTTGTGTTGCGGGCTGTTACGGCGTGAGACCGCAAGAAACCGTTACAAAATTGACGCGGTGGGGAGAAAAAATGACCGTTATTGGGCGGTGTGGCGCAGACCCAGGCAGTGGGTTACGGGCATGTCACGGCGTGTTCTTGCGGTTTCTAGCGGAGTGTTACGGCGTTGGTGCGGTTTTATGGTCGTTGTTGCCATGCCAGGGCATGCGCTCTTGCGGCTTTGCTACTCCGTGTAGTGGTGTGTTGCGGGTGGCTTGTGGTGTTGTAGTTCATGAGGAGATCTCTCCGTATGTCAGGAAAATACCCACAAGAGATGAACGCTTTTTATGTATAGATATTAGTCTGGGTAGTAGCACGATAAGGGTTACCAATTGTTATATGCCCTATTATAACGGTTCTAATACTGAGGAATACTTAAATAAATTAGGGAAAATGAAATGTCTATTTGAAGAACATCAGAATGATCATGTTATTGCTGTAGGGGATTTTAACGCTCACATTTCATCAGAATTTGGTGCAGAATTATTTGGGTGGTGTGATGAATACGACTGCTATGCAGCCGACATCACCTCATTACCACAGGATACCCATACGTGGGTAAGCGATGCTACGGGTCACACGAGGTGGCTGGACCATGTCGTGTGCCCTGACTCCCTCTTGAGTGCACTTCGATGTTTTAAAGTTTTTTTACGAGGAGATAGGCTCAGACCACAAGCCTCTGGGTTTTAAACTTTGTGTACAAGATTTTTCAGCATACATAGTAGCAGGGATCAATAATCGCAGAATAACTTACGAGGTTAGAAATAATGATGAATATAAAGTTCGAAGCGAGAAGTCACTAAAAGAAATAGAGCTTCCAGTTGAGACAATTGTCTGTAGAACAAGGGGATGCAGAGACAGAAACCATGTATTTCTAATTGAAACATTTGCTGTCGATCTTGTTGAGGCATTGATTAAGAGTGGAGATACAAAAAATACCGGGGAGGTACATAAAAGTCATGGAATACCAGGCTGGAATGAAAACGTCAAATTACACCACGTTACAGCCAGACAAAAGTATTTATTATGGAAGGAAATGGGAATGCCGAGATCGGGTGTGCAATACGATGAGATGGTCCTGTCTAAAAGAAATTTTAAAAAAGCACTCAAAGTCTGTAAGAAGACGGTAAACAAAACAACAAAGGAAAAAATCGCTAGAGATATGAGCAGGAGAAATCCTTGGAAAACAATAAACAAAATAAGAAAGAAAACTACCAAACTACCGGTTGGTATTGATGGAATAAGGGGAGAGTCAAACATAGCAGAAGGTTTGAAGAATCATTATGCTCATATTATGGAAGGTACGAACCATCCACAAATGTCTTTGTCGATGGAAAATGAAGATGAAGAAAGCACCATACCAATTGTTTCCGTTAAAGACGTTCAAGATGCTTTAAAATCCCTTTCGTTAAATAGTGCCCCGGGCCTGGATGGAATCACAGGGAATCACTTACGATATGCTCATCCAACTCTGTATGTGCATCTGTCACTTTTGTTCACTTGTTTGTTCAGGCATCATTTCGTATCAAAAAATCTGACTGAAATAAAAATTCCGAATTTAGTTAAGGATCCAAAGACTTGTTAACAACTTCGGATAATCAATTTGCTTATAAAACTAAACACAGCACTGATATGGCCCTTTTTCTTTTTAAACAAACATGCCAGTTTTATAGGTCAAAAAACACTCCAGTTTTTGTATGCGCAATGGATATCTCCAAGGCTTTTGATAGAGTGTGTCATGAAAGATTATTTCAAATTTTAAAGAGAAGACGTGTGCCATTTTACATTATAGCACTGCTACAGTACTGGTACAAAACTCAGGACTTTAGAGTAATGTGGGGAAATAGTCTTTCCTCTCCTTTTAAACCCAGTTGTGGTATTAGACAGGGTAGTGTTCTATCAGCACTTCAGTTTGCCGTATATGTGGATGACTTAAGTACAAAGTTCCTCAGCAGGGAAGGTGGTTGCACAGTGGGAGAGGTTAAGGTGAATCATATCTTTTATGCAGATGATATAATACTTTTAGCCCCATCTTTAGAAGCGTTGCAAATACTCATAGATAAAAGTATGGAATATTTGAAGTACCATTATCTTGAAGCCAATCCTGACAAGACCAAAGTTCTTGTTATAAAGCCCAGGAATTTTATGGCATTTAGTGAACCGTCACTCTATATTAATGACGTCAGGTTGGAAGTCGTTAAGTCATGTAAATATCTCGGCATGAATATTAATGACAATCTGAAGGACGATGACCATATTGCATCACTCTATCGAGGGCAATGCTTGCGAGGCAATATGTGCTAAGGAACTTTCATATGTGCAATGATGAGGCAAAAGTGCATTTGTTCAGATCTTTCTGTACTTTCCTGTATTGTATGCCTCTGGCAATGAAATGTGAAAATGAAACCCTACGAAAACTTAAGGTATGTTATAATGACTCTTTTAGGTACCTGATGGGAATAGAAAGGTTTTCGAGAGTAAGTGGACACTTTGTTTCTTTAGGAATACCAACATTTGATGAATTAGTGAGAAAATGTATTGTAAGCTTGTTTCAAAGAGCAAAGAGTTCAGAAAACCACTTAATTTGTGCAATTTTTAACAGTGATATATAGTTTTAAAAAATCATTAGTTTTTAAAGAGTGGTCTAAACACATTTTCTGTGTTTAGACCTTTTGTTTTATTCCTATTATATTTGTATATAACTATTAATTTTATCGTAATATTTTGTATATGGCTCTACAGCTGAAATAAAGAATTTGAATATGAATTTGAAATTTGAATAATAGCATAATTCATAATAATGAGGCAAATGATGGACATGTAAAGCATAGAAAGTAAGAAAATGAACATGAAAAGTATAGAATGTAAGAAAATGAAATTAGGACTTGGTTTATACCTAACATTTTCAAATGGAAATATCATATATTATCAACTGAGGTCAATATGTTTTTGTCAAAATTAAGAGGTGGTTGTGGTATTATTGATATTCCGTGTAAAGCGAAGTCAGTCATGTTTAGTACACTTCTTAAATGTTTAAAAGATCGTTGTTTTGGTTACCAAATGATTATTTATTATTGTAAAGTCAGAGCAACCTACCTTATAGAAAATGAATGCCAACATCAGGATTGCACTATTTTTACACCTAGTTTTTATGAAAGGATGATAAATATATTACGAAACGCTAATAAGATGACCTCTTATCCACAGATAAAAACGGAAGTGGTATATGAACATCTAAAGAAAAACAGTGAATATGTTCCAAATATTGAAAAATTGTATCTACTATTCAACTGGAAACTAATTTGGGAACATGTAAATAATAAGTATATAGAAAATAAAAGTAGAGAAATTTTGTTCAAGTATGTTCATGAAGTTTTAAGTACAAATGATAGACTTGCCATGATGAAAATAAGAGATGTTAAGAAATGCGGTTGTGTATGCATAGAAACTAATATCCATATGGTATATTTCTGTCCTTTGGTTAAGAATTTGTTGTCCTGGGTATTCGAATTGCTTAGAAAGTGTTGTAAATTAAAAGGTAATAGCAGTTTAAGGATTTTAAAACTAGATTTTGAAGCAAACTCAAAAATGGATGAAAATACAGCAATGGTAATAATAGCAGACATAATTTCAAGTATATGGATGGCAAGATATTTGGGAATAAGTACTGACAAGCAAATTATTAAATGTATAAAGAATAGACTGTTAAATACATTTAATGTAAGTATTATAGGATTTAAGTCTAATGTTAACAAAATTTTCACGAATCAGTATGTTTCTAATTTAAAAACATATTTAGAAAAATAACAAATTGTAATATTTTTATATTATACATAGATCTTACAATGTATATGCAAAATTGTAAAATATAATTTTGTAAAGTAATATTTCTTAATAAAAGAAAAAAAGTATTGAGGTTCAACTAAAAAAGAAAAAAAAAATCTACCTAGGGAGACGCCGTAACACGCCGCACGCCCAGCAACATGTGCCCGCCATTTATTAATTCTGTATGAAGGCGCCATAAGGGCACCTCACAGGCACCACAACATCACGCCATAGCACTCCCTCGCGGGTGGTACTATGTAGCAAGCGCCTCAGCGGCGTGGTTGGTATGGTTTTAGTGTTCCACCTCGGTGGTCGCGGGTTCGATTCTCGGCATTCCACTGAAGAGTGAGAGATGTGTATTTCTGGTGATAGAAGTTCACTCTCGACATGGTTCGGAAGTCACGTAAAGCCATTGGTCGTGTTGCTGAATAATCACTGGTTCCATGCAACGTAAAAGCACCATACAAACAAAGCAAACAAGGTACTACGTCGCACCACATCACACCACGTGGGGTGTGGTGCGGTGTGGCACGGCACCGTGTGGGTTCTTACCTCTTTTGTTGCGAGGCCGCGCCACACCGCATACGACTTTGTGCGACTTCATCCATCCGCCAGACGCCGCGCAGAAATTTGAAATGATTTAAAATCCGGGCGGCGTCGCGTGGCTTTAACGGTCTTCACCTGCCCCCGCCAGCGAAGTGGCGCAGTTTTGGTGCGTTTATAGTGCAATTTCATGCGGTTTCTTGCGATCCCACGCCGTAACAGACCGCACCACAAAAGTGCGTAGGTGTAAACCAGTCTTGAGGAGTTCTGGGAGGAGTTTATGGAAAGTCATAGAAAAACGAAATTAGGCTTATGATAAATTAGTTGGAAAATTATTGAAGGATATATATATATATATATATATATATATATATATATATATATATATATATATACGTATATATGTTGCACTGTTGCATCTTGCATAGTCTAATGGCATATACGGTAGTTTAGTATACGGTAGGTCTATGATCCGTGAATGCAGAATAGGCACTTAAACCTACAGTTCTGCAGCCAAGTAAGTGAAGTGTACAATTTTCAACTCTTGTAGTACTTGTGCACAAAATTTTAGTTAAACATGGAACACTGAAATATTATTGAATACATTGTTTCATAGACTTATTTTATTTTATTTTATGTATGGAAAATAACAATGTCATTTAAACAATAGTACTATATGCATACACACCAAGTATGTGTGTGTGTAATATATATATATATATATATATATATATATATATATATATATATATATATATATATATATATATATATAAGTCTATCACATTACCGTGATTCATATACATATATCGAACTACAAATGTCCTTTAATATCTAATTCGCTCTACCTCGGAATTAATATATTTTCATATATGCTTAACCGAGGGGGAATTTATTAAGCGATAATAGAATTGGTGTCGGGGTGGTTTAAGGAATATGTGCTGATTCAAACTTATTACCATGAAAACTTAGCAACGGTGGGCTGCATACTCTTAAAATCCGTAATGATTTATTGTTTATAATTATTTGTTTAATTCCTTCTCTCGTGGGTCGTTCCCGGATTTGCATCAGACCTATAAATGATTGGCGTGGAAACCAAACCACATTGCATGAAAATTACACGTCCAGGAATATCCTGTGGGCCTAAGTAACAGTGACCCTAACGTGTCTTGGTTTGGTTAAGCCTAGGCATATACCTTTGAAAATCGTTTATGAGCTTTGGAAAATGTGGTCTTATGCTCCCTACATTTCATTGAATTTTAGATATAAATGGATAAAAACATGCCTTTTAACCCTGTATTTCATTGAATTATATGCAAGTGTATGAAAACATACATTTAAAACCTGAATTTCATTAGATATTACAGATATAAATGCATTTCATTGAAATATAGATAAATGTATAGATGCATACATTCAAACAGACTTGTGGAGTTGCAAAACCTCGAAAAATTTAAATTATTTTGAGAGCAAGAACTGCATGGGAATGCTTTGACTATAGTTTACGTAATTACCGTCCAAAATCCAATGTTATTCCATCAGTAGATTCATTATTTTTTTCATCCACCGCGGACGGAAACGTTGTCTGGCCTGACTCCTGAAAAATATAAGGATAAATTTGGTTTAATGGAACAGACAAGGATTATACAGGCCTATAAGGCAATGATTATAGGCCTATACATCTAATGCAAATCAAAGCACCCAGTTTGACTTTGCTCATTAGAATTCATTCCATCTCTTGATCATTTTCTGCAATACAATATCCCTGGATTTTCCGTGTTTCAGAATGCAGTCTGCGTTTGTAATATATTGTTTGTTTGTTTGTGTAGGTAGCTATAGTCTCACATTCGACATGTTGATTTTATTTAAAGGCGGCCATTAAAAACAGGAGAGAAAAAAAAGACTAATCAGCTTTTCTACAAGGATATCAAACACCAGCATCTAATCGTTACCATAAAATTCTCCCAGGAAATTAAAACGAAACGTAAATTAGTTCAAGTGGGAGAAACGACACAAATCTCAGTCCACCGAGATGACGAACGTTAAGCGCAAAGGATTAACGTTCGTCATCACCTTACGAAAGAGTCCAGTAACAAGATGACGAGATATACAATTATCCGGAGATTATAGAACCGATTCGATCACCTGTAACTGAGAGAGAGAGAGAGAGAGAGAGAGAGAGAGGGGGGGGGTTAGTAATGGAATTACGATGAAATTAAGTTTCGTGTTACTGAAAAGGTGTTGCCACCTGCTGTGTGTGTGTGTGTGATCTGACAAGCAAGGGGGATATATATGAGAGTATACAATACACTATACATTCTTAACTGACCGTTGAGATTGGTATAATATCAATTACACAACATATCATTTTCAGTGTGTAGTATTTATCTAAAACTGACCTACGTACATGTAATTTTATTTACGATGTATGTGGTATCCACTCACGCGCCCACGTACGTACGTGTAGGCAGTATATACAATTTTGGAATTAGATGTCTTTAGATTGTTGTGAAGATTAGTTTGATATAATACTCTCTCTCTCTCTCTCTCTCTCTCTCTCTCTCTCTCTCTCTCTCTGATGTACTATATGAAATACGATCAGCTGCCTTCAGACCATTAAGTTAGGTGTAATAAACGAGATTAGAAACGAATACAAATATACTTTTGTTTTTAAATCGTCTCATTGACTTAGCCAAATATTTTATTTTTATTTTCCGTTTAATCTCAGGTTCGTATTTACAGTCTTGATGTTAAAGATAGAAGTGAAACATTGTCGGAATCTTTAGAATTAATGAATTCATTATAATAGTTAATACCAATAAAATTAAAAGAAAACTAAGTATATTTTTGTCGTGGTATACCGCTGCACATCGGCCTACATAGAAAACGGGATATTAAGTCTAAAAACCTTGCAAATAATTATGAAAGAATAAGCAGGAATTTTACTTTTATTTAAAGTTATCACAGATAGCTAACATAGTTTTCTATCTATTCGAGCTTTGTTTCACAAATGTATTGTAACTGTAAGTACATTGTTTTGGTTCAGCATTTTCTTTATATTAACCTCGTAACCCTAGTTTCGAATTAGTATTTTTTATATTATTCAATTGGCGTTCACAAATCAGTGTAGACGAGGAAAAATGTTAGAAATGTAATGGAAAAACTCGATACATTATGCAATAAATGTATTGTACCCGTGAAATGGAGGCCAGAGCGAGATAAAATTAGTAAAATAAGCTATTACCATAACTGGCAAATAGCAAATTTTCTGTTTTAGTGATTCGTTGTTAACGAAATCTTTAGTCTGGCAGCATAGCGGGTACAACTGTCAATGAAAACGGGTTTGAACGACGTCTATAAAAATAAGTAGAATTATCCTAACATATTCCCTACATACACTTGAGTGCTACGTAAACAATATTAGTCTAAGAATTTTTAAAATAACTCTAATTTGACTAGTTAATTGGTGAGTAACAATTCCCTTTTAGACCTGAAAAACATTTTTTTTCTTTTGTTTGATTTCCGTCAGCGATAGATTTCCGGGGGTACTATTATAAATATTTTACTTTAATTTACCTTTAGTAAGTTAGTATTTGCATATCTTTTGTACCGTAATGTAAGCGAAAATATATTTGCTTTTGTGTTTTTCTCCTGATAGTTAACTTATGTTATATATATATATATATATATATATATATTATATATATATATATACATATATATATATATATATATAATATATATATATATATATATATATATATATATTAAGGGAGAATTGGTGAGTTGCGGAAGCAATGAAAGGATATGATTAAAAATGTCAAGAAGAGAACATAGACTTATTTGTTACACAGGGTCAACAAACGAAGGAGATTAAATCTGTCTGGAAAAGATTGGCTTGAGATAAGCTTGACATCTGATCATAGATTACTCGGAATGATAGAATAAATATATAGAAGACTGGTTTGAAAGGACAGTTCCGGAATAGAGCTATAAATATACTACGTAGTTCGAGCACGCAAATCGAGAGAGAGAGAGAGAGAGAGAGATTAAAGTATGTAGGGCTATATTTCAACTAATGTTCCAAGGAGTATTAAAAATATAAAAACCCTATTTGGAGGAAGTCTTTCCAGAGTGTAAAGTAAGCACACAAGAGTTTTTGAAGTAATACTTTTGGTGTTTTAGTACTATACTCTGTTTTTTTTTCATCTGTCCATCTGCCTGTGGTGTTTTTGTATGGTAACACTGCGTCCCGGGCTTTAGATAGTTACATTCAGCTTACATTCAACGATTATAATAATATCCTATTTCGAATATTAACGGTGTAATTCGCATACAGTAAATTATTAAAACACTTTTCAGTTACAAATGTACACCCAGATTTCCTTTTATTTACCTAAAACTTACACACAGCGTAACTATCTAAAGCCCGGGACTCAGTGTTACCATACAAAAACACCACCGGCGGATGGACAGATGAAAAAAAACAGAGTATAGTTTTCGATGTTTTAATACTAGTTTTAAGTGTTTTAGTACCAGTTTTGTTGTTGATATATTAGTACTACTTTTGATATTTCAGTTCTAGTGTTTGGTTTTTAGTACTAGTTTTGGTGTTTTAGTACTTGTTTTTTATGTTTTAGTACTAGTTTTTTGATGTTTTAGTACTAGTTATTTTATATTTTAGTACTAGTTTTTTATTTTTAGTACTAGTTATTTTATATTTTAGTACTATAGTTTTTGATGTTTTAGTACTAGTTATTTTATATTTTAGTACTAGTTTTTGATGTTTTAGTACTAGTTATTTTATACTTTAGTACTAGTTTTTGATGTTTTAGTATTAGTTATTTCATGTTTTAGTACTAGTTTTTGATGTTTTAGTACTAGTTATTTTATATTTTAGTACTAGTTTTTGATGTTTTAGTACTAGTTATTTTATATTTTAGTACTAGTTTTTGATGTTTAAGTAATTGCTTGTGATATTTTAGTACTAATTTTGGTGTTTTAGTACTAGTATTACCTACTAGTTTCGGTGTTGCACTTACAGAGTGACGTAGTAATATCCTGTCTCAGTGGCGGAAGTAGTATGTCTTTAAGTCAAAGAGAGACACAGATGTAAATTATATAAAACTGAAAAAAGAAAAATGTTTCTTAACATAGAAATGTGCGAGCAGCGACTTGTAGTGGCAATAATCTAAAAATAAGTGGCAGACCGGGATGTATAAGGCAAGCTTAAATGAGGGAAAGATCCCAATGCGATATAAGAGTTTCTTTATATCTTAAGGGAAAATGTGGTAGAGGTATACTACAGGAATTGGAGCTATTAGAAATAAGGAAAAATATTGTGGGTTAAAATTTAGGACTTAGCCAAGAAAGAATAACTTGATCTCAAGTGGAGGCGGTTACGAAGTATTGCTTAGACATTATTTTTTAATGATAGGTGTGACTCAAGTCTATGTAGCCCATAAATAATACTCATTCATGCAGTGATGAAGGAATGCATAAAAACGAGAGAAAATGGCGAGAAATGCGGGAGGATTGTCTAATTCATTATAAAAAGCCGGTTCAAAAGCAAATGGCGCTATACCGAGTCTTCAAAAAGTATCGAGGCAGCTATGGCTCTGCTTTAATGGGGGAAGTTATAGTCTTGTTGTTTGATCGATTATGAAATTTAGGTCTTGGAGACCAAGCGAAATCAGTCTTCAGAAATATGAAACACAGGGAAAGGGTTAAAAACCGTTCATGCGCCAACGTGGGCTGGTTTTAATTCGACGACAACAGGTGACAAACCCAATGCGCGCAGGTGCTGCTGGCCCCTGTAATAAAACTGATTAGAGCCAATGGCCGACGAGTGGCTTCCAGGAACTTGGGAGATATGTAGGTTGATAGTTCAATTAAGACAATTTGATAATAACATATAAGGGGTCGTTCCGTTCAAAATTTACGTAACGTCTTATCGGGTGAGAGGGCGGTATATGGAGAAGCCAAGGTCCTTGGGTGAAGCGTTATGAGTGTAACGAAATTCTGCAACAGACTTTTATCATATTTCGATAATATTGAGAAATATTGTATTTATTCATTTATTTATTGCATAATTATGTTTACAAAAATATAAGAAACTCAACCCTTGTTTGTACTTCAACATTTTCCACTAGATCTATATATGTGTCACTTGACACAATAATCACGAACTCATCCCTTTTTTGAGCTCCGACGTTCTCTACTTTATGCATAAAAGTATTAAAAAAAAATCCGAAGGCATTAATTTCCAGGTACTTTAATATATCATTGCATTAAAAATAGGAAACGTACTAATTCGGAGTGGATGGGAGGAGGGCGGTGTAATACTATGTGTAAAGTTGCATAAGTTTCTAAGGGATGTCTGGATATGTTTATGAGGCGTGACAACGGGGAAGGAGCAGTCAAATATTACCATAAAATATTGGTATTACATTATGTTTGAACGGCCCCTAAACAAAATGAGAGTGTGAGGGATGTCTTCAGTACTACACGCCCCTCATCTTCTGCTAATCATGATACCCTTGACTGAGTCTAAAGAAGAATGGATTGACTTCGAGAGAATGCTCCAATTAAGCCCAAGTGGAGGCGCCTGATATCCATGACAATGTTTGCCAATGAATTCCACTGAACGTAGGTGTTGGATGGTTATAAAGCTGAAAACAAAGATAATTACCTAGAGAACCATCATCAAAATTTCGCTCATTCTCGAGTTTTATAGATATCCATCTATAGATTCTAGACCAAGTGATACGTAAGCGTCACTGAAGAGTGTTGACGAGAACGCCGCTTTTCTCTCCTCTCTCGAATTAGTTTACAGATTCTAGGTGACTGATCTAGGGCAACTTACACAGCATAGAATGAGGCTGAGTAGAATTCACCCGATAAAAGAAAGAAAAAAAAATGGTAATCCAATTCATGTCGCTTGCGCTTGTAGTCAGGCACTTCACTTGCTGCTCTTTCGTTCTTCTTCTTTAGGACGCTCGTGAAAAGTTTGGTATTTGCCGTTCCCTATTGCGTTTATTACGAAACCATTCTCTTTGTTCTAGACCACATTAATACCACTTAAACTTCGAAAGAGAGGATCTTACCGGATGATTACATCTCCCGGTCATAAATTCACACGGACACTTGCCACCGACACAATAATTATCGGTTCGTGACTCTGTAAATCATCCTCTTTTCTTTTCTTATCATTTCCCTTACGTGTTGTATTAAGACGAAGCAAGTGGCTATTTGGAATCTGAAAACCGTCTATGCAATGGTACTAAAATAAATTCTATAAGGACTGACGTGGGAAGCTGGCCGACACTTGTGTAGTAATTGTCTTGTACAGGTCACCTGATGATCAATTGTTCAGCTACGTGTGAAACTAGAGCGGAAGGACTTTGGGTTAATGGTTAATGTGGGCGAATTCTTTCGTAAGACATTCATGGAGTGGTCTTTTAGATATAATTTGAAGGAATTCACACGAAAGAGACGGAGAGAGGGAGGTCAGCTGTGAAACAATATCCTTAGCATGGGAAAATGGTATAGTCGTTGTTTCCCCTATGGTAATCTGTATGGTTACCCGTCTAGAGAATTGTCAGATAACCTATACGGTTCAATGTCATAGTCTCTCTCTCTCGCCTCTCTCTCCATTCCTCTCTCTCGCTCCTTCTCTCTCACCTCTCCTCTCATCGTCTCTCTCTCTCTCTCTCTCTCTCTCTCTCTCTCTCTCTCTCTCTCTCTGACAACTGGACCACTAGCATAACTGAATTCTCATCTTTGCATAATGAGAAAGCATTAATCGAATTTATTGATAATTGCGCTAAGATGATCATAAGTTCATAAACCACGTATCCCTGTATTTTTAATCATCTTTAGGCCTATATATTTATTTATTAAATAATATTCTACTATGCAAATGGCTCATCTCAACAGTTTATGGATTTAAAATAAAATCTCATTCACATTCAAATCCCAAATTTCATTTCAAAATCATATATTCTCCATCAAAGGTTCGTTCATGGTTACTAAGCGCTCACTCCACAAACACAGTTGCGGCCACACTCACTATACACTGTTTATGACATGCAAAGCTGTATTTCCTTGATTACTTTTATTTAGTTTAACTTTACCTTGTGTTATTTCAACATGTTTATTTTAATTCATGTCTCTTATCCCTTTTCTGCAACAATAGTAAGATACCTTCAAACTCCGGCGTCTCTTCTTCTTCTCTAAAGAATAGAGACCCTGGAGGAGCTCATGCCTGACGCAGAAAAGGACGTTCAGTAACCCCCTCCCCCCGGCCCCCCAACTTTGCAATCCTTCCTGAAAAAAAATTCAAAAATTAATTTTTATTGTAAAATTAAAAATTAAACGGAAAGAAAAACCGAAAAATTAAAAATTTAGAACCCCGGCCCCCTAGCATTAATATTATTATTATACCCCGGCCCCGCCCCCCCTTTCCCCCCCCGCAAAAAAAACAAAATTTAAAAAAAAAACAGCGGTTGTTGTAGAAAGAGCCTTCTATAGACTCGGATGTGGCCGATTCGTTTTTATAAAGTTGGCATCACGAACGCGAAGCTAAACTTAATGTATAAGTATTGGTAATGATACTAAGACGCTTCCAATGATTTATCTAATAAAATAACTTTCAGTAACAGCTCGTTCGTCCTCCATTTTTCTTTGATACTTCTGACATTACATCTGTGTTGATTGAAAATCATGATGAAATATTTGATAATACCGAGCGAAACGTATGATTATACGTGGTCTATATATCGTATTTCTTCATGAGCAGGTTATGCCTGTTCCCACCACGTTTATCAATCTTCGTATAACTTTTTTTTATTATTGTTCTAGATGGAAGTATTTATTGTAGTGATTTAACACCCAATTTAGAATCAGCTTCTTTGTAATGATGCGTTGGAATTTGGAGCTAATAGATGTAACATCGTTATTTTTGACCGAGCCTCTCGTAAAATATGGTAGGTACTATATATATTTCGCACATAAGAATGGCGAAACGATTTTCCAGTTATATTCGTCATTAAACAATAATGCATTCAGTTTTGTAATCCTAAACAGCTATTTTAAAAGAAATATATTTAGTTAATTCTGTAGTTCCCCAGTATTCAGTGTTCGGTCATATGGGTTCATTGGGCCTACATCAAATTATGAATTCGGGTTAGGTTTAGGCTTCCCAGAAAAAAATAATAAAAACTCATTTTCTAGGAATGGATATTCGAAAAACTGACATGCTAAAGTTGATATTCTCTGAAATAAACTCCAAAAAGCTTACTCAGGACTATACAGATTCTCAGAGCCCTGAAGACTTCATCTTTTTGTTTATAGTCATTTGCTTTTATTGATTTTTTTAAAGGATAAAGTTAAATAAATCTTCTATAACAGCCAGCCAGAGTCAATGAATAACAGATCTTTCTTACCCTTTCATGAAAACTTTTGAGAAAACGTTTAAATATAGTATATTTGCACATTGAAAAATGTTTTAATCATAATTATCCCTATGAATAATAATATGATACAGTATCCCAAGTATAGTACGTAATTTTATTTCAGACTGGTATAATGCAGAGCAAATCCTCTCCAATGTACTACCTCGTCATAGCTCTGATCTTTACTTAAAATCTCTGTAGATTTAAGTTGCATTCCTCACCTGTATAATTTTACGGTTTCCTTTTTCATTATCCAAATCGATCAGGAACAAAAATTAAATAAACTTTCAGTCAAATACTCGAGAAAATAGCCATTTTTAAACTTATAAACTCATGTATAATTGAATCGAGACGAAATTTAAGTTAAGAAGCGACTATTGTGAGAATTTCAGAAGTTTGGGATATAAAAATAAGCTTAAATCTCACAGTTACGAGTTCATAGACTAAAAAATTTAATGTTTATAGGCGCTATAGAGGTAAAATAAGAGAGAGCCGTTTAAAAATAGGTCCTTTTATGTTACTACTACTACCACTAGTCTTCTTTCAACTGACATTCGGATTTTGACACTGCGTGACAGGTAGTAGTTACCGTAGTTACTACTTAATTTGTGGTAGTTTCAAATTGCCGGCTTTTTTAGTGAGTCGTATTGCAGAGTTATTTATTTTAGAGTTGAAAAAATACCGGTGACTATTTAATAGATGCATTTAAGATGTGTTTATTGATAAATGGGTAGTCTAGGTAGCCCAGTATACTACTACTATTAAACCGAATACCTAGGTAGCCCTATAGGAGTATCTAGGCTAGTAAGTAGGTATATACCTACTAGCTAGCCTAGGTAGTTCTCAAGCCTATGGACTTCGCCTGGTATGACTAACCTGCTTTCATATACTTTAGTACACAAGATACACCAAATAGGTATTATGATTCCCTCTTGGTTGGCAGAGAATAGGCTAGCCTATAAACTATAGTAGTAGGTAGTACCAATCTATGGTGAGGCTTTGGGCGTGTCTAAAAGCGAAAACACGCGTTGCCATATCTTCAAGCTCTTTGTAGAGGCGGCCAAAGTCAAAGCTCTGTATTTCTCACTAATCACCCAAGGGAAACATTACCCTTAGGTCTTAACCTCTGTCCTCTACAGATTACCCTCCTTTCAGAGTCTGGTGAAAGGGGAATGCCCACTCGAATTGTCTGAGAAGGGTTCGCTGGTATAAGTTTATTTTTCCTTTATTCAGGTAGTGTGTATTGGCATTAAAACTTCAGATATGAAACAGTTCTTTTTATTCTTCAATTAACCTATTTATTAACAATCTAGCTACATGAGAGAAAAATAAAGGGAAATTATTGATATGATAAATTTCATACATTAATCATTTCTTTATTTTAGAAACATTCAAGTAATAAATAAAGTATATCCAATAAATAAGAACGATAATGATACACTTAATTTAACCTCGTGATGCATGCATTTACAATGGTTTTCAAAGAGAACAGTACAGAACAGCGTAAAAAGACGAGAGAGAGAGGGATGCTTTAAGAGGACTCCTCATCAAATTTCTCAATTTATAGAAAAGTTCAGATAACAGACATCTTTTAAGCATTTAATCACACACTCTGTTTGAGCGCCAACTATATTTTACATCGCTAATCCTTACCTTCACCATAAAGGAGCCCAGCTTATAAGATTTGACCATTCTTAAGAGATTAACGAAGGGTATATTGTTCTTGACTGACAGATACAGATTTCGATACTTGACCTGAGAATCCAGATTGTAGATGTGGCAACATGTTTGCCACGTTTCTCAAATATGATATTGAAAAACTTAAGAATGTCGATCATTAACAACTGTTTACATAAAAACCATGATTAGCAAAATACTTCAGAGTAATTCCCTTGGGTGATTAGTAAGAAATATAGAGCTTTGACCTTTGCCGCCTCTACAAAGAACTTGAAGATATGGCAACGCGTGTTTTCGCTTTTAGACAGGCCCAAACCCTCACCACAGATTGGTACTACTATAGTGGAGAATAACCTTTAATACTACCTAAGTCATAACCTTACAATGACATAGCTATCCAGAACTAGCATAGGCTAAAGCCCCCTAGTCTAAATCATACAGGTCCCTAGTAGGAACCACCATTGACCCCTTGACCTTAGGTTCCCAATGGGATCTTCCATGTTGTTAGAATTATGGGTAAAACTGCTGTGCGACCAGGCAACCACTTGTACGTAGCACAACCACTTTCCCAAAAAACTATAGCATTTCCAGTAACCTAAGTTAGACGTCGGTCACAAGCCAGCCTCCGTGGAAGCAACACCTCGAGACCTCTACTTTCCTCTCAAAGTATGTGTTTTCTCCCAAGTAAGAAATTAAGGCCATAATTTCCGATTAAACAGAAGTTACCTAGTGAAAGTCTAAGCCATGTGCAGTGCTAACTTACCTCCATGACGCTTTCAAAATGTTTTACTTAAAACTCCTTACGTGTAGAAGATTGATGCCATCTTGATGTTTGTGAAGTCACTTGCGTAAATGAACTTCCCATTTCCTGTGCTAAATCGGAACACCACTTGTACCCATAGACGCTGGTACCCTTTCTTCACAACAGTCTCAAACAATGATGTTGTTTATGCTTGCGACCCTGGAAGCCTGGTGATGTTAAAACTAAGCAGACTGTCTTCCAGTGACGATGCTAATTAAACTACATCTAGATGATTAAAAAAAAAATACAAATTAAGGAATTTTGGTACAGGAAGTGGCAATTACAGGGAGGGGCCCTACCCTAATCTTTGCTAACTTTGATGGCAGGGCTTCCATCCTCAAGTGAAAATACCATAGCCACTTTTAAAAGTTAACATGGCTACATGTAGGCCCCCATCTACATCAGTTGAGGCTTTTGTGGAGGTCACAGTTCATAGGTATATACTGTACATAGGTTTATACTTGATTGATCCTTGTCTCAATCTGTTGAGGAGGTAGGGTGGCCTCAGTGATTGCCCGCTTTGTCATAAAGCTTTCCTTGACACATAGGCTTAGATATCCTGATACATTTAAATAACCTTGTAGATAATATATCCAGTTACATTTAAATAACCTTGTAGATAATATATCCAGTTACATTTAAATAACCTTGTAGATAGTATATCCAGTTACATTTAGATAGTCTTGTAGTTAGTATTTATGCTGCATTTGTGGCTAAAATTTTAAGCTACTTTTAGTGGTTATAGGGATCTGTTAATGTTGACTAAGGATTCCTTTCACTGGCAAGGAAACTATAATCGTGGTGTAGAATCTAATTACATTTTTAAAAGTGATTAATGAAAAGCCAGGCGGCATAAGTCCACTAAAGCATTTGGACATTTGCTTAATTTTTAAATGACCTGCATTGTGGGTCCATTGCAACTTTGAAAACATTGTGGTAATTGAAATTTGAAATAACATCATGGTTATTGACATAACTATTTTATTTCAGATTGACGTTCCTTAGCATCTTCAAAACGAAACCAGTTAATGTCAAAGAATGGTACAATCAATAGGAATAACCAAGGACAATGTTGACACCTGGAAGTTGTTTCTTAAGGATTCTGTCAAATTTGTTGATATGTACCGAAGCCTTCTGGATACCTATGTGTTAGTAAGTAAAGCAGAACTGTTTATTACCATTTTGTTTAAATATTTTAAATCACAATCATTTTATTAAATTTAGATTGCATTATCTGGTATATTGGAACCTTTCCTTTTTTTTCCTTAAGGATACCATGTTTACCAGGTATGTATAGTAGAAGTCTGATCATTTGGCAACTGATTCTTCTGAAAACCTGGTTATTCAGTATGTTGGAATCTTTAAACTATGTGGACCTTGATACAGGGTGCTGCAACAACACTAGATGGGATTCAGTGGGTACAGACTTATGTTTATTTGGTGAATTTGGGGGGCCTAAATGATGTTATGGTACCAGTATATTATTTAATTAAATATGTTGATCACAGACCCATTTCTTAACCAATATTAGCCTACATTTTTGGTCTTCAAATGCCTCAAACACTAGTCTTGTGTTTAATAGTTTAGCCTTAGTAGACAAAGAGGTCATCCAATAGCTATCATGCATCTTTCGTGCAAAGGTAGCTAAAATTCATCCATTCTGGCCAGAAAACCCCAGAGTGGTCTAAGAATCATGCAGCGAGAGGTTAATAGTATGGCAAAGGTCATGGTTTAAATTGTGGTCAGACAATATATTTTAGTGAGATTACTGACAGGGAGGAATTTGTGTGCTTTTAGGGGCAGGCAGCTGAGTAGTTATAAGAATGTCCTGCAGATTATTAGAGGTGTTCTACCCACCAACAGGAGCAAGCTCACAAATGGTTATTCTTTTGTCTGCAAAACTTGAGAAGTGTCTGGGGGAATAACCCTGTAAATTAGGGTAATTATGATTGGTAGATTTATATGAAAAAAATTAGCTTTGTTATTAAAACTAGGTTCCTAGGTCGTGTGGAATGAACAAGGTAGAAGGCAAACAAGAGTGTACTTGTTTCATAACTAACCCTGTAAAGTTAAATTTGATGTAGCATTACAGTATTAATGATGATGTGACTATTGTCGTTTTCATTATGTAAGCTTTATGGTAGTGTAAAATGGTTGGATTATCAGATAGCACTTGCCCTACACAGTGTTAAAACTCTTAAGACAACTGATAAATGAGCATTAACCACAAGGAAACATCCTATATACCCAGAGAATTTGTTATTGAAAGAAACTACTTGCGAATAATAGTATACTTTCACTTTATTTATGAACATTCCTTATATTTATATATAATTACATATTTTGCAGGATTTCTTCACGGAAGACTTGTGGAATCACATTAAACCAGGCTGGAGGGAAGCGCTGATTGGGTTAACTCCTTCTCAGCTTGCAGATTTCTTATGTGATAACAGTCAAAGGTTTGCAGACATATTTTCTCAAAACTTCATCTCTGTTGTCTTCATTATTTCAAACAAATTTTAGGTTTTTGACACAAACCCATGATTTTTATTTGCAAGTTTTGTGGCCTTCACAAACTCTAAACACAATTTCAAGGTAACAGCTGTAAAGATAGATGTTTACATGTGCATGCTGTAGGACCTTAGGTTTGAGATATTTGGAAACCTCGCTTCTTGTGTGACTATCTCAGTGACAGCAAGGCACTAGACCTGATGCCATAATATGTGATGATGTTTCAAAGGGTTTTAATGCCACCAATTAGTGCTTTGTTGGTGAGTAATGCATTTTTGTCTCATTGTACACTGCATTTTTATTTTACTGATCTGGTAAGTGTTTATGTTGTGTATCAGTGTTTCATTCATTCTTACATTTTTGTCCTTTGTCTGGCCAGTAAGTTACTGTTTAAATGATTCTCTGGGTTAAACTACCCTAAAAAGTAAGTACACTCCTCTAGGTACATTTTGCTACTAATAATTATCTTTTAAAAAGAGTTCCATATTTTGACTGGTGGATCACATATAGACTACCCTAACAAGTCCAATCCTCAAGGTACAATTTTGCTAGTACTGTATTATCTTAGAGAGATTTTCATATTTCTGCCAGTGGGTCATATAATACCTATTTAAAACCTTGTATACTTGAACATTAAGAAAGAAATGAGATCATTTGCATAACTTGTAAACTGTTATTTGACCATCATCAAAATTGCTGAACCTATGTAAACTCTAGCCACTTTTATAGTTTTCTTCCAATTATTCAATTACGTATATAAAATTTCACTTGAGTATGATTTTATAAAAAGAATATTCTGCTTTCTGTATATCCTATTATTAATGTAAAATTTATTAGACTATTATATATCCTTGACTTTATGAATGCAATGTATTTCCCCCCTCTTTTTCAGTCCAGAAAAAGTTTGGCCCCTATCTCTTCAAGCTCTTCGCATATCGGCCTTTACGTACACTCTTCCGAGGAAGTCTGTAACAACAGATGCCTCATTTAAAGCATACCTGAAGAAGCACAAAATTCAGCAGGATTTATCAAGTGAATATTCATCTTGCACAACAAATTTCAAGCAGGGGTCTTTTTGCTCTAAAGCCAGCAACTCTGACACGACAAGGCAGAATGTAGTAAATGATAATTACGAGACTAATTTAAGCAAAAATTATCCTCTGCAGGAGACGGCGGTTGTATCCTGGGAAGAGGCCTTTTCTGAACTCAGCCCAAGTAAGATAATACTGTATTTAATTTTATTCATAATACTGCACACCTGCGTCATTAACTTTTTATTTCCTGTAATATTTGTTACACACACATCCTTACTTATGTGTAGCCATAGTGTGCCTGAAAGTTGCCTCAGATGCTTCAGTTTATCTTAAAAAGAAAAGGGCCATCAGCTGGTTACCACTTACATATGATAAGAGCCAATAAAAAGTTTCAGGTTTGTGGCAGTTTTCCAGTAGATGGATTCTTCTAATTGTGAAAAGTTTTTGTATTTTACTTTCACTCATTTCTTTCTTTTAGCCCCATGTGCATAATTCAATTTAGTGGTAACCGTGACTTACGCACAAAAGGTTTTGTACAAAAAATCATGGGTTAGGACCATCCTCCTTAGAAAGGCTTAGGTAAAAAATGCAGTACATACATATAAACACCATTTTTTAATTTTCTGGATTGTACAAGTGTCTGCCACTTCCACTTAAATTTGTGACTAGAGAGATCCCATTTTTGAGTTTGATTTTCCAACCTACTGGCTATCAAGATTTTAATTTTTTCTAGTTTATTAAGAAATCCTTCTGTTCCAGAGACTGGGCAACACAAATTGTTGCAGCACGTTTTCCGAAGACACCTCAAGCCCAAGAAACAGCATGAAGTTGCCCGCTTAGCGTACATTGCTGGAAATGTTGCTCGGTGTGCTTGCAGCAGTACAATGGTTGATGTTGGTTCTGGCCAGGGACATCTTTCCAGATTTCTGGCGTATGGCCATGACGTTAGAGTCTTATGTTTAGAAGCTCAAGGTGAATTTGTCAGAGGTGCAAAGTAAGTTAATCCAATAGAGTTTATGTTAATCCCCTAGAGTAAACTATGTCCTCACTCAAGCACAGGCAAATTTGATCTGATGTGTAGTGAAATTTGTCCAATTTAAACTGGTAGATGTTACTAACCATTTCAAGCATGAAGTTGCATTGGCTTTCAAATGAATATCCTTTTACTTATCATCTGTATCTTCTGATGTTTTGGCACAGTATGTTTTAGACCCTCTGGTAAGTTTTGGGCAATATAATGAAGTGCCAGACTTTTTGTAGGAAACTTGTTGGAGAAGTATGCATAGCTTTGGTCATAAGTACTTTGGAACTGGAAGAGAGAATACTCAGTCAGTGGATCTGACAACTTGAATGATGACATTTGTAGATACCTGAAACCCAAACATACATAGGAGCACTACCAGCTGACCGCTGTTTTCTTTCTTTTTAAGAGGGACTGTATAACTTCAAGTAGTAAGTTTATATGAAAAATTGTTTGAGAACAGTACTACTTATTTTGTGTATCTTAGTAGGCTGATTTTACAATTTCTAGAAATTGTGCTGAGCTCTTTGCATATTTATTTGTTTGTTGCTGCCGTTCTTTTGTCGCCTTTTACAAAGACTAGGAGAATTTTTTAGTTTGAGTGTTTTAGTTATGAATCTTTTTAAGTACTATTGTATTGAATTCTTTGTTATATGTAAGCTGATGAAATCATTTTTATTCCTCCCCTCTTTGTAGAAAGTTTGATAATCAGCTGAAGGAGACTGTTGAAAAGATGCACCGCAAATATGAAAATCTTCCTCCGCTACCACCACCTCCGCGACACACCCACTGTCATTTAGAACCCAACATGGACCCTGAAGTATTTAGAGAGGTTGGTTATTCATACTACGTACTGTTACATATTTGAATGTCTTTTATATACGAGTGTCTATTATGATTTTAATTCAGTTGTTTTGTTAAGTACGTATTGTGTTTTGATCATACGTATTACAAAACCTTTATTTTTAACAAAGTTTTAATTTGTTTATGGATCACATAAGCATTGAAGATTTGGTTAGAAACAAGTAGAGTAGGAATTAAGAGTTGAATGAACCAGCTTTGTTAGGAGTACCTCTTGTATCTTTTTTTCACAACTTGGATTTTATCAGGTGAATTTGATCAGAGCAGATTTGCATATTTTCTTTCACTGGCATCCATTTTCTTGTCTGCTCCATTTTCTTGGTTCGCAATTACTTTGAGGTTTCCATTTGGCTCTTTCTTTATTATTTCTCTTCACTTATCCTTGACATTATTGAAATTTGGTGTGAGAGAACTGTGCTCTGGTGATAATAGGTTTGTCAAGGCTAGTAAGACTCCTTATAACTCCATTCACATTGCTGTTTCTCCCTTTAAGAGTACTACTTCAGAAGTATCACCTTAACAATCCACAGAATTATCTCTTGGAGTCATGTTAGTTACTCATGTAAATTTTTTTGTGAGTAAATTCAGTGATCTGTTTAGCTCCTCACATTCTTAAAAACTGTTGCAGGTCGTGACCAGTGCTTGGCCAGAATTAGAATCTTGTGGATTTGAGCATGGACTTCTGGGTCTTCATACATGTGGAGATCTTGGACCAACTTTACTCCGTATCTTTGCAAATTCTCCAGCGTGTCATGGTGTTGTATCAGTTGGCTGCTGTTACATGAAGTTAACTGTGAATGAGTAAGTATTTGTTTCACTGAAAACCAATTTTTTATTGGTCCATCACCCTAAGGGGGTTATTCTTTGCAGAGTCCCTTCGACTCATAGCTGCAGCCCATTTCATTCTTTTTACTGTACCTCCATTCACATTCTTCTTTCTAACTTACTTTCCACCCTATTGTATCATTTTTTCATGTGAGGGCCTTCAGCCTAAATTGTATATTATCTTGTTTTTACTACTCCATTTCTAGCTTAAAAATTGTCCCAAATGCTTAAGTAACCCTTAAAAGAAAATGTTAGTCAAATAATGGCACTGCATGAATTGATCCCCAGGACTTGAGCTACTGTGGGAGTCATTACTTAAGATACCTGATCAGGTGAACTTTGAGAAATGACAGTCCCATTACGAACCAGTATTATTCAGAGGGAAGTAAATGTCCCCAAGGCTTTCATACATAAATTATAAATGCAAAGACTTAAACAGAAAGAAACCTGAAGTGATATTTATATGCTATAGAAATACAGAGCTGACTTTTGTAAGTAGAACAAGACACATCCAACCATTTTGAACTTTACTAAATCACAATGATACCAATAGATTACATTAGTTTTGTAATTTGATCTAGAGTTCATATTTTTGTGTTGTATATTTATGAAATTTAAAAAACTCTTGAATTTTCCCTCTGTGGGATTTATAATTTTCCAGTATCGTACACTGTAGGCAACACCATAGATTTCAGAGTAAAGCGTTTTATTTTGTTCATCATGGTAATAGATTCAGTTATTGCCTCATTTTTTCAGTACAGGCATTGCCTATCCAGGCTATCCAATGAGCAAGTTTGTTCAGTCACTGAAAGGCAATCACCTGAGCTATGAAGCAAGGGAAGTTGCATGTCACGCCATCGAAATGTACTCACAGCGTCTGCATTTGGGTGCGGATAACCTCAAAGTGAGTTGAAATTTATTACCCTTATATTTAGCCTTGAAAAATCTCCCCCAAAAAGGAAGGTCGTCTTCTGAGTTTAAAAAGCAAACTGTAAATCCTGCCGAGATTTTTAATGATAGGCTAACCCCTGAAGTGTTAATAGTTGTGTCAATAGTTAACTACCATCCCAACAATAACAGTAAAAACTGTAGGTAGTTCAAGTGAATCAGATTTTAAAATCTTGAAGATACTGATTTTACACATTAAGCTTTTGAATTAAGTGCTTTGTTTGTTGTATTGACAGGTTCATTGTTATCGAGCAGCATTAGAGGATATCATTGTGAAACATTGGCCTGAACATCGTCATGCTGGGTTGCGTTCCGTTAACCATGCTCACAAAATGGATTTTGCAGAGTAAGATATCAAAATTTCTCATTTGTTCTGATACGTAATACAAACCTTTCGGTCCTTTAACAATAGGAAGGTAACTAGCGGCAGCTGGAATGGTCATAAGCTTCGAACAAGGGAGTTCGGTAGTTAACTGCTTGTCCGACAGTGCGCGCGCAGCGTGACTGGGAGGTGAAGAATCACTTTTGCTTTAGGCCCAGGAAAAAATGCAGAGTGAGGGGTGGCATGAGGTGGGACTATATGTAAAGGACCTCAGGTTTGTATAGTTAGGAAAAATGCAATTTTCTACAAATTGCCATTCGTTCCGATACATAATACAAACACTTCTTGGGAGTAGCATTGAAGTCTCCATGAATATAGATAACTACTTACTGGAGGCAGCATTGAAGTCTCCATGAATATAGATAACTACTTACTGGAAGCAGCATTGAAGTCCATGAATATAGATAACTACTTACTGGAGAGAAGCATTGAAGTCTCTAGGAATATAGATCACCACTTACTAGAGAGAACCATTGAAGTCTCTAGGAATATGGATGACTACTTACTGGAGGCAGCATTGAAGTCTCCAGGAATATGGATAACTGCTTACTGTAGGTAGCATTGAAGTCTCCAGGAATATGGATAACTACTTATTGGAGAGCGGCATTGAGGTCTCCATTAATTTAGATAGCTACTTACAAGAGAGAAACATTGAAGTCTCCAGGAATATGGATAACTACTTACTGGAGAGCAGCATTGAAGTCTCCATGAATGTAGATAGCTACTTACAGGAGAGAAGCATTGAAGTCTCCATTAATGTAAATAACTGCTTAACTGGAGAGAAGCATTGAGGTCTTCAATGGATATGGATAACTATTTACCGGAGACAGCATTAAAGGCTCCATGAAGATGGATAACTACTTACTGGAGAGAAGTATTGAAGTCTCCATGAATGTAGATAACTACTTACTGAGAGAAGCATTGAAGTCTCCAGGAATATGGATAACTACTTACTGGAGACAGCATTGAAGTCTCCAGTGATATTGATAACTACTTACTGGAGACAGCATTGAAGTCTCCAGTGATATTGATAACTACTTACTGGAGACAGCATTGAAGTCTCCAGGAACACAGATAACTACTTAATGGAGGCAGCATTGAAGTCTCCAGGGATATGGATAAAACTACTTACTGGAGGCATCATTGAATCTCCAGTGATGTAGATAACTACTTACTGGAGGCAGCATTGAAGTCTCCAGGGATGTAGATAACTACTTACTGGAGGCAGCATTGAAGTCTCCAGGGATGTAGATAACTACTTACTGGAGACAGCATTGGAGTCTCCAGGGATGTAGATAACTACTTACTGGAGACAGCATTGGAGTCTCCAGGGACGTAGATAACTACTTAGTGGAGACAGCATTGAAGTCTCCAGGGATGTAGATAACTACTTACTGGAGACAGCATTGGAGTCTCCAGGGATGTAGATAACTACTTACTGGAGACAGCATTGGAGTCTCCAGGGATGTAGATAACTACTTACTGGAGACAGTATTGGAGTCTCCAGGGATGTAGATAACTACTTACTGGAGACAGCATTGGAGTCTCCAGGGATGTAGATAACTACTTACTGGAGACAGCATTGGAGTCTCCAGGGATGTAGATAACTACTTAGTGGAGCTCCAGGGACGTAGATAACTACTTAGTGGAGCTCCAGGGACGTAGATAACTACTTACTGGAGACAGCATTGGAGTCTCCAGGGACGTAGATAACTACTTACTGGAGACAGCATTGGAGTCTCCAGGGACGTAGATAACTACTTACTGGAGACAGCATTGGAGTCTCCAGGGACGTAGATAACCACTTAGTGGAAGCAGCATTGAAGTCTCCAGGTCACAGATAACTACTTAGTGGAGACAGCATTGGAGTCTCCAGGGATGTAGATAACTACTTACAGGAGACAGCATTGAAGTCTCCAGGGATGTAGATAAACTACTTAGTGGAAGCAGCATTGAAGTCTCCAGGTCACAGATAAACTACTTAGTGGAGACAGCATGGAGTCTCCAGGGACGTAGATAACTACTTAGTGGAGACAGCATTGGAGTCTCCAGGGATGTAGATAACTACTTAGTGGAAGCAGCATTGAAGTCTCCAGGTCACAGATAACTACTTAGTGGAGACAGCATTGAAGTCTCCAGTGATATTGATAACTACTTACTGGAGATAGCATTGAAGTCTCCAGGTCACAGATAACCACTTAGTGGAGATAGCATTGAAGTCTCCAGGGATGTAGATAACTATTTACTGGAGACAGCATTGAAGTCTCCAGGTCACAGATAACTACTTCCTGGAGACAGCATTGGAGTCTCCAACAGGAGACTTCAATGCTGTCTCCAGGAAGTAGTTATCTGTGTTCCTGGTGACTTCAATGCTGCCTTCAGTAAGTTGTGATCTACATTCGTGGAGGCTTCACTGATGCCTCCAGTAAGTAACTATCAGTATTTCTGTAGACTTCAATGGTGCCTCTAGTAAGTAGTTATCTACATTCGTGTAGACTAATTTTTCTCTCAGGAAGGTGTTATCTATATTCCTTGAGAATGGGCCACAGTTAAGGCCTGAAAGTACTTAAGTTTTAGTAAAATTCTATATTAATACTCACAAGTAAACAATTTATACTCAGTAATCTAGTGGGTTTCTTTCTTCAATGTAAGGAATTTTACAAGAATGGAAATTTGACCAAAAAAAAAAAAGGACATATAGTTTCAATGAATTTGTATTGCTTGACTTCTATAACAAAGGCTAATATGAAATTATGGTTGTGAAAAACACTGAACATGACAATTGTGTATTACTACATAGTTTTTAGGTAGGTGCTATAAATTCATTTATGAAACCAGCTGATTTTAATAAAGAAAACTCATTATTATATAATTACAAAAAGCTTGGGTGTCATACTTTTTAGCAATGATTATGACCAAGGACCAGCTCAAATGAGGGGAGAAATTTAGCCATTTAAGTCATATGTAAAGAAATAAAATCAAAACCTGACGAATACTGAAAGCAAAAGCAATTCAATCCAGCTCTTATTTCTATGTATCTACCCATTTAAGGTGCATCTGGTTGCAAGGTCAAATTGCTAATACATATAAATATTCAGTATTAAAAGTGAAATACCTTACAAAGCGCTTAATTACATTACACAGGGTAATTCCATTATCAAGTGGGTCTTTAACCACCGATGAATTCTCGAACTACCACCATATTTGTCATGAACTCATATGAACCACACTATTCTGCGAATGATCATCGTGGAGTTTACTTTCATAAAAATGAAAATGCAATTGATGATTTCTTCTTGATGTTTTGTTAGGTCACATGTGGAGGGAAATTTTAAATATTGAACGAAATATTTGAAACTGTTAGTTTGACTTCAATAACTTTTTTTCACACCCTCACTAATATCGCTGTGTCGCCGTCCACGAAGAGAGAGCGATATTGGTTAGGGTGTGAAGTTAACACTAAATATTGATCTACCATGGACAAAAGTATGATCCCAGCAAATGCCTACACCAGCCACACCTGAATGGAACAAAGGTTGACGATTATGGTTAGTAAGCACTGAATATGATTTTCACCATTGCTATTTTTATTATTCTGTTATTATACAATTTTTCTATATATTTAACAACTTAATTCACTGGTAATGTAAACTATTATTCTTATATCATTAATATCATTAACACATTGTCTACAGTAGTGATTAGAAAATATGAGCATCGGCATCCAATATCTCAACCATTCACGTTTATCGTTACAAGACAAACAGGCTTCATTGCTGTGTTACCAGACCATTTTCATGAAACATAAGGGGATGGGGTAAAGGAACACTTTAAGGCAACTGTATGTAGTACGTACGCTCACAGTGGTCCAGTTAGAGCTAATAAAGAGGAATGAAGTGATCTTCAGACAGCTTATAAACTTTCTGAAAAACATATCAATGTTATTATAGGTATGCAACGAATGAAAGTTAAACTTGCCGTGCAACTGCTGTCCAAAAGTACTTATAAATATTTTGATCACTTCGACAACCAAGGCTATTTGAAGAGAAGGGCTGGAAAATTACAAGCCATTTCATTCGGCTTGTTGATAGATAGTTTGATCCGTTTTATTCTCGACTGCCAACAGATAGAAAATCATCAAGAAATGCTTACGTGACTAAACCTGTAAATGCAAGACCAAATCTTTCAAGACATGAATAGAACTGCTAGAGAAATGAAAGTGAAGAGAAGTACAATGCTCTATCCTTTGTCTAACTTGCTGAAAAGGGCAAAATAAAAACTCGGCATGATGTGTACTCTAAATTACAGACTAAATCACAGACTACATAAATCAGGCTGGGTTGGGGCACTTTTTTGGTTGCAAAAGTCAAATGGGAGCGTACGATCAGCACCCATCACCAGTTGCATTTAAACATCACAGCCCACCTTTTCGGAAAAGACAGCACACTTGTAAGCTCAAAGAGCAACGTTGAAAACTGCAACAGTGAAAATGTAACATGCGCCTCATTTTCCCACGTCCCTGATAAGCAAGATGCATCATTCAAAGACGAAGGAAATTCCCTTCAGAAAGAACCCAGCATATCAGCAATTTTATTTTGCTTACCAGTATTTAATAAGGGTGATCAAAGTAATGACTTCAAAGACCAGGAAGTTGAAGAACAAACATGGGAAGATGCCAAATGTTGGTGGGTTCATAGTTGCAAGTTTCCACAGCTGGAACATTTAGGAGCAAAAGTAACAAAGAAAGATGATATAAAGATTGGTGCCATAAGCTTTGGTGAAGGGAAACTAATGAAACCTAGAGTTTCTTGATCATCTGAAATGTATGGATAAGATGTTTGATTCTCACCATGGGAGGAAAATGTTTTAACAGCCTTAAAAGGAGCGATAATTAAATTAGCGGATATAATTAGCAGTCACATCCAAATAACTTCAAAAGTCAAAATATTTTGTTCCATGACATACAGTTTTTAGAATTCAAAATTTGAAGACACACATTAGTAGTTCCAGAAAAGCGGTGCATAGATTGAAAAAGTTAGCGACATAGCTATTATATGTGCAAAACGTGATTTTATGGAGATCTGTTAAAAGTGCAATTTAAACATATATTTATATTATTGTTTAGAATGTTCTTTAGAACTCGCTCATGATTATTTAATATATTAAAATATAGTTTTTATTCTGACAATTATTTTCCTTCAGAAACAGATAATAGTATTTAATAACGGATTAAAAGAAGAAAGCAGAGGTAGGTTTTCTATAATTTCAATGTTATTTGGCAAAAATGTTCAAATGATCTCTCTTATGATCATTCTTCTTAACATAGTAGAATGAAGAAACTACATCTGACTATTAATTTAATTATCGAATAGCTTAGAGTATTTAGAAAAGAAAAAAAGAGAAAGTAAAGGCAGGATTGCTATAGGTTATTACTGCGGTTAATGTAACGTCGTGCACCTAGCCGTTTAATCCTGTACCCCAGTTTAAGCTGCGCATGACAAGACCTTACATTCTCTATACCTTGGTTCAACTAGACTGTCTCACTCGGCACACTGAGCACTGGCTCAATTAAGACCTTTTTTTTTTTTTTTTTTTTTTTTTTTTTTTTTTTTTTTTTTTTTTTTTTTTTTCATATTTTATCATTACATTCAATTTATTGTAAAATAACATATTATTTTTTATGTGAATTGGTACTGCTTTTACATACATATTATTGTAAAGATTTTACTGCCTCTTCTTCTTCTCCTCAACAATACCACGACCCACGATAACTTAAAATCATTCATTCATTATTCCTAAAAAATATAATCGCTACCTCCCTCTACCTCAAGTTAGCTGTGTGTCACCGCAATGACGAATGATTTTGTTAATCATTTGTGCTAAATTTTACAGTGAAAATTTTAATGTGAAAAGCTTTGTTCTTTCATTTACTATTTTGTTAATATTGTTCAACTAGACCGTCTCACTCAGCCCACTGAACACTGGCTCAATTAAGACTTTTTTTTAATTTATTTTTTTATTGTATTTGATTGTTTTCCTACTTTCATTATGTTAAATTTTTATGTGAATTGTTATTGCTTTTACATACATACAGTAATATTTTAACTCTCTCTTCTTCTCTCCCCAACATATCAACTCTCCCTCGTTCAGTCTCAAGTCAGCTGGGCATGATGTCACCGCGGTTATGTATGATTTTATACATCTTTTATGCTAAATGTTATATTGAAAGCTAAATTTTATATTAAATGCTTTATACTTTAATGTATTTTGTCAAATATTGTTATCATTAACTATTTATTGTAAATGAAAAAATAAATTAATACAGTTTAACTTGTAAGACCGAGTAAGCCGTCTAATACAAGTATAAACTAGATAGTCAGTTTGAAGTATGAGCATTTGTTCGACAAACAATACAAAATTTTCTTGAAAATTTTGTTCGAAAAACTGAAAATTCGACATATGAAACGTTCGACAAACAAGGTACCACTGTAAATCCATGATACTGCACATATCTTAAGGGCAAGTAGTTGATTACTATGTATACAGCAATGAGTCCAGGGCAGTGTGAGTTCATTTATCTTATTAAAAGATTATTGTTATCAAAGATTTGTTCTTAAACTTGAGGGACAAATGAGAGACAGACAGTTTGAGAGAAGTTGACCAACTTGTTAGGGAGATTTAAAACGGAATTAAAGATGAAATTTATTGCATAGGGCAGAAAGCAATGATTATAAATGTTCTCCTTGACTTCTGTGTTAGATATTGTGAATCTCGCGAAAGAGCCTAGATATTTAGTTATATCCCATCTGACATTTCTGGTTGCCAAATAGTTATCTGACAATTTTATTAGAATTAGAAATGTATTGGATGGTTTCATTGCAATTTCATTTCAAAGAATGTCTCTCTTAGGTATGCAGAAGCTGCTGTGAGCCGATTGAAGAATGTTAGTCTCAACAAAGAGGATTTAAATAGTGAGAAAACTAAGGAAAATCTTAGTCGATGGATGCAGGTAAGATAGTTGGAAGGATTTTTTTTTCTAGTGCCCAGTTCAGAGGGTTGTGGTTTTTCATTTATGTAATAATACAGTGAAACACTCAAGTTCTAATGGCATTGCCTGTATGTAATTATATTACGGTGATCTTCAGAACAGTTTTGCTACTGTACTTCATGTTAATTCATTGGTCTGGCTAAACTACATAGCAATAATATTAATAAGATTTAATAATGATAATAATGATTGGTATAATTAACGTAAGTTATTTAAAATTTGAACACTTGTGTCAAAGTTCTGGCCAGATCAGGTTGGCTAGGAAACTGCTGTTAAATTGCTGTTTAAATCTAAAAGATTTTTGTTTTTTTCATCATGTAAATGATTAATGCTTTTTGCCGAGTTTTTGCCTTGTTTGCCTGCAAATCTCATTTTATTTTGAGTTGTGAAATTATTTTAGCCCAACACTCACCCAGCACAGTTCAGGAATCTAGCCATTGCATCTTCTATAACTGATATTTTATCATCTTTACCAAAGTATGCTTGTTTTTCTTTTATCATTTGGGGGACTTTGATGATTATTCTGAGAAATTTGCCATCTTTTAACTGAAGTATCCACAAAGGTTATGGTAAATTATTGATTGAGAGATTTATAACACCCTAGACATACATAACTTGAAGTTCTTTCATTTTCTTTCATTACGAATACGGTGTTTGTTACAGGTAGTCCGTGTTTTACTCTCTGAGACTGCTGTTAGCACCGGTTAGTGGAGTCGATAATATTGTTGGACAGATTAATCTTTCTCTATGAGAGGGGTAAGTTTTGCTTTTGAAACATGTTTATATTATAGTTGATGCTCCTTCTAAATGCTGAAGTTAGTTAAACTAAGATAAAACTTTGCAGTTCCCAAGATCATTTGATTTATTTAGTAAACTGTCTCATAAGAACACAGTTAGCTTTATTTGATATACATTTCAAGAGTGAACTATGGATAGTGAGAGAGCAAATAAAAGTAGTAGCAGTGATATTTGCACAATATTCAATTTCATATTTCAGAATAGACATCAATAAAGTTTTGTATTTTCAGGTATAGAAGGCATTCTCCTACCTGCTTTTGATCCACTCCTGTCTCCTAGAAATCATGTGTTAGTCGCAATTAAAAAAAAGGAAGTTTTGTGATAATTAAATAGAGTTTTATTGCTCACACCCTGGATGGTAAGGCAAATAAAAATTCATGTTTTTGTAGAGTATCGCCAAACATTAGCTTGTTTTTGTATTCATCATTTATACTTGTAAATTTTATCTGATAGGCTACTAAATTTGCAGCTCATGTGGAAGTCTGTCTCACTTGCTGCATAAACCCTCCTGGATAGTTAACAGCTGAACATGACTTCAGAGTTGGTGTTTGCAAGTAAATATAATTTTCAGAAGTCAGCTTCCCATTTAGAAAGTAGTAATGAGGAAAATCAATTGTGCCTGTAACGATTTCAGAGGCCAAATAATGATGGAGATCCATATGATGAAGTAAACAAAATATGTGAGTATAGAGTTAATCTTGGTATAGTTTCTTAACAGAATAACTGTGCAGACTTGTGTTCATATGAGATTCAAACTTACTACTCTTTTCTGATGAATGGAAATAGACAAGGTTGAAATGTCACCCGACTGGAGTAGTGCTTGAAACAAAAGTGAGATGCTGTATCTGTGAAATAGTACATTGAAATTGCCTTTCTTACCGTACTGTCTGCAGCTGTGTGCTGCAGTTGCTTTTCTTATTGTATCTGCAGGTGTGTGGTAAAGTACTCTTCATATGACATACATATAATTTTTCATATTCCCCCCCCCTTTTTTTTTTTTTTAGAATTTTTGGGTACGTTATATGGTGTTTTTTTTCCTAATTTTTATTGAACACCGACACTGCTGAATTTCAAGTCTTTTTGCGGACATTACCAAATGTAAAATATCGTTTCATGTTGAACTTTTTGGACAAATATACCAAATGTATAAAATTATTTTCCCTTCTTGGTTTGTCTGCCATTTTGAGTTCTTAACTTCTGCAGCTGTATTCCAGTTTAATGGGCAGTTCAAATTACCAAGTGACAGTGCATAGCTTCATTCTGATGATAATTCTCAGATTGCTAAGTAAATTTTCATCTTTCTCTGCAGACCAATGAGGACATCCATATACTAGAAAGTATGTCATCCATATACAAGAAAGTATGTATATAGCTTTTTCAAATCTTTTTTTAATGCATCTACTAGCATTTTATGTTATGCTTTCTTTTTTCAAATCTTTTTTAATGCATCTACTAGCATTTTATGTAATGATTTCTGGAACATTTTTATATGTCCAGGTATATCACATTCTCCCTCAATCTTTGAAATTATGATGCTGTAATTCCAACTATTTTAGGCTTCTTTGTAGCCATCAAGAGACTAAAGGCCATTACAATGTTTGCAAAATGAAAGATCTTTTGTTGTTGAGATTTATACAAGGTAAACTGTACAAATATATCAATAGAATCGCCAACAGCAACATTTAAGGTAACAAAGAACTTTGGAAAGGAAAAAGAATTTTTGACTATTACAAATTTAAGCACTACACAGTAGTTAAATATAAAATTTTTTTTTGGAATGAATAATTTATGTATGTACTCGAACATTCAAGTTGCTGAGTATGTAAGCACCCATAGCCATAATGGAAAAGTAGTTTTTCAACTTTCTTTGGTTTATTCCAATGTACTTGTAAAAGGAGAACATTTTTGCAAGTAGGCCTGAAATAAACAATTCATTCTTGTCATATGTGTTAATAAATATACAGTGGTTTCTCTCTCTAAAAATCTTTTAAAGTAGTGACTAAATACAAACAACCACTAAAAGAAGATAGCCAAAACATTTATAAGCACTTGAATACAGAATTTAAGAAGCATATAACAATATTTCTGTATTTTGCTTGTCATATTCATATAAGACTCACCTTAATAACAGAGGCAGATAATATGCACCTTCCCAAAAAATGCAACTAATTTACCTACAATATATACAATATACAAGTTTGTTTTTACTTCCTGCTATTCTAATGAGATTGTGCAATATCAGAGAAGTAATTCAATATGTCATCAATGGAAAATTCTAAATTGATCATAGCTCCTGGGTAACAACGATGAATGAGATCCTCAATCAATTTGTACTGACGAATAAATTCCTCTTGCATTGCTCTCCAAACAACCTGTAATGAAGAGCAAGAGTAATCCAAACTGTCATACAATGGCATAAATGGTTGCATTATGGTTTACCATATAAACTACTGTTCTTGTGAAACAAAAATTTTCATACAAACCCATTGCAAAGTTAAATTTCATGTTGTATCCGATACAAAATGCCTATCAATGATAAAGTATCCTTCCTGCTCATGTGCTGGACAGGCCATGCAGTTACTGAACAAAGGTGGATACAGGTGGCGACGGGGAGAGAGATGTCCACTCTGGCCCAACCAAAGCTACTTGTTTTTTCAGCTGCAATAGAGGTCAGATGTCTCTCGCTTGCTCTCTCTCTATACCATTATTATTTGTAATAATGTGAATGATACATTTTCAGTGTATGTAAACACAAGACTATACCATTGCATTTGTTTTTAGTTTTTATTTGGTGCAATGGTGCTTATATATTTTCTCATGGAGAGTAAAAATGACCACTGTTTTGAAAATCGTTGATATCATTGATAGTCTAATCATTTTGTATCACTTTACAGCAGATCCTCATGATTTATCCTGTGTTGAATGGACTTCTCCACCACAATGGAAGCATTATGGTAAGAAAGACACAATCTAACAGAAGTCCCATGCCAAATCCTGGGAGCCTACGAAAGATGCTTCATCTAGCAGAAACCTACAGTCAACTCCTAGAAGCTAAAACAAAGACACTTCATAAAGCAGACCCCCATGCCAATTCCTGGAAGACTAAGAAATACTTTTAACAAGCAGAAGTCCCATGCTAAGTAGAGACCCTGAAAGCCTATGGAAGAGACTTCATCTGGCAGAGGCCAACCCCATGCCAAATCCTGGAAGCCTATGGAAGAGACTTCATCTAGCAGAGGCCCCATGCCAAGTCCTGGAAGCCTATGGAAGAGACTTCATCTAGCAGGAGGCCCCATGCCAAGTCCTGGAAGCCTATGGAAGAGACTTCATCTAGCAGAGGCCTCATGCCAAGTCCTGAAGCCTATAGAAGAGACTTCTCATCCGCAGAGGCCCCCATGCCAAGTCTGGAAGCCTATGGAAGGAGACTTCATCTAGCAGAGGCCCCATTGCCTAATCCTGGAGCCTATGGGAAGGGACTCAATCTAGCAGAGGCCCAATGCCCAAAACCGGAAAGCCTATCCTGAGAATGCCTCCATCCTAGCAAGGAAGGGCCCCAATGCCAAGTCCTGGAAGCCTATGGAAGAGACTTCAATCTAGCAGAGCCCCATGCCAAGTCCGAAGCCTATGGAAGAGACTCATCTAGCAGAGGGCCCCATGCCAAGTCCTGGAAGCCTATGAAAGGGACTTCATCTAGCCAGAGGGCCCCCATGCCAAGTCCTGGGAAGCCTATGGAAGGATTCATCTAGCAGAGGCCCCATGCCAAGTCCTGGAAGCCTATGGAAGAGACTTCATTCTAGCCAAGACGGCCCCATGCCAAGCATCTGAGCCTATGGAAGAGACTTTTCAATAGCAGAGGCCCCATGCCAAGTCCTGGAAGCCTATTGGAACCAGGACTTCCTCTGCAGAAGGCCAATGCCATCCTGGAAGCCATAATTGAGACTTCACTAGCAGAGGCACCATGCCAATCCTGGAAGCCTATGGAAGGGACTTTCATCTAGAGAGGCCCCAATGCCAAGTCCTGGAAGCCATATTGGAAGAGACTTCATCTATCAAGAGGCCCCATGCCAAGTCCGGAACCCTATGGAAAGACTTCATCTAGCAGAGGCCCCAGGCCAAGTCCTGGAAGCCTATGGAGAACTTCATCTAAGCAGAGGCCCAATGCCAAAAGTCCTGGAAGCCTATGGAAAGAGACTTCTCTAGCATGAGGGCCCCATGCCAAACTCCTGGAAGCCTATGGAAGGAAACATCTAGAAGAGGCCCCCTGCCAAGTCCCTGGAAGCTATGGAGAGACTTCATCTAGCAGAGGCCCCAATGCCAATCTGGAAGCCTATGAGGGAAACCTTCATCTAGCAGAGGCCCCATGCCAGTCCTGGAAGCCTATGGAAGAGACGAAATTCATCTAGCAGAGGCCCCATGCCAAGTCCCGGAAGCCTAAAGGAAGACTTCATCTAGCAGAGGCCCCCATGCCATCCATGGAACCTATGGAGACTTCATCTAGCAGAGGCCCCATGCCCAAGTCTGGAAGCCTATGGAACAGACTTTATCTATCAGAGGAGCCAATCCTGGAAAGCCTAGGAAGAGACTTCATCTAGCAGAGGCCCATGCCAAGTCCCCCTGGGAAGGCCATGGAAGAGACTTCATCTAGCAGAGGCCCCAAGCCAATCCTGGAAGCCTAGGAAGAGACTTTCATCTAGACGAGAGGCCCCATGCCTAATCCTGGAAGCCTATGGAAAGACTTCATCTAGCAGAGGGGGGACATGCCCAAGTCCTGGAAGCTATTGGAGAGACTTCATCTAGCCAGAGGCCAAATGCCAAGTCCTGGAAGCCTATGGAAGAGACTTCATCTAGCAGAGGCCCCCATGCCAAGTCCTGGAAGCTATGGAAGAGACTTTCATCTAGCGAGGCCCAATGCCAAGGGTCCTGCGAAGGCCGATGGAAGAGGACTTCATCCTAGCAGAGGCCCAATGCCAAGTCCTGGGAAGGCCTTATGGAAGGGACTTCATCTAGCAGGAGGGCCCCATGCCAAGTCCTGGAAGCCTAAGGAAGAGACTTCATTCTAGCAGAGGCCCCAATGCCAAGTCCGGAAGCCTATGGGAAGAGACCCCTTCCAATCTAAGGCCAAGAGGCCCAATGCCAAGGGCCCCTGGAAGCCTAAGGAAGAGACTTCATCTAGCAGAGGCCCCAATGCCAAAGTCCTGGAAGGCCTCTGGGAAGAGGGACCAATTCCCAGAAAAACAGAGGCACCCCATGCCTAATCCTGGAAGCCTATGGAAGAGACTTCATCTAGCAGAGGCCCATGCCAAGTCCTGGAAGCCTATGGAAGAGCCTTCATCTAAGAGAGGCCCCATGGCCTAATCCAGGAAGCCTATGGAAGAGAATTCATCTAGCAGAGGGCCCCATGCCAAGTCCTGGAAGCCGATTGGAAGAGGACTTCATCTAGCAGAGGCCCAATGCAAGTCCCGGAAAAGCCTATGGAAGAGGACTTAATCTAGCAGAGGCCCCATGCAAGTCCTGGAAGCCTATGGAAGAGACTTCATCTAGCTGAGGCCCAATGCCCAAAACCCTGGAAGCCCTAGGAAAGAGGACTTATCTAGCAGAGGCCCCATTGCCAAGGTCCTGGAAGCCTAGGGAAGAGGACTTAAATCTAGCAGAGGCCCCAGCCAAGTCCTGGAAAAAGCCTACGGAAGGAGACTTCTCACCAAGCAGAGGCCCCAGCCAAGTCCTGGAAGCCTATGGAAGAGACTCCATCTAGCAGGAGGGGCCCCATGCCAAGTCCTGGAAGCCTATGGAAGGAGACCTTCATCTAGCAGAGGCCCCAATGCCAAAAGTCCTGGAAAAGCCTATGGAAGGAGACTTATCTAGCAGAAGGCCCCATGCCTAATCCTGGAAAGCCTATGGAAGGGACTTAATCCCTAGCAGAGGCCCCATGCCAAGCCTTGGAAGCCTAATGGAAGAGACTTCCTCTGCAGAGGCCCAAATGCCAAAGTCCTGGAAGCCCTATGGAAGAGACTTCATCTAGCAAGAGGCCCCATGCCAAGTCCTGGAAGCCTAGGAAGAGACTTCATCTAGCAGAGGCCCCAATGCCAAGTCCTGGAAGCCTATGAGGGACTTCATCTAGGCAGAGGGCCCCAAGCCAAGTCCCTGGAAGCCTAATGGAAGAGGCTTTCATTAGCAGGAGGCCCCATGCCAAGCCTGGAAGGCCTATTGGAAGAGGACTTCATTAGCAGAGGCCCAATCCAAGTCCGGGAAGCCTAGGGAAGAGAATTCATCTAGCAGAGGCCCCATTGCCAAGTCCTGGAAGGCCTATGGAAGAGATTCATCTAGCAGAGGCCCCATGCCTAATCCTGGAAGGCCTATGGAAAAGACTTCATCTAGCAGGAGGCCCCATGCCAAGTCCTGGAAGCCTATGGAAGAGACTTCATATAGCAGAGGCCCCCATGCCTAAATCCTGGGAAGCTAGGGAAGAGACTTCCATAGCAGAAGCCCCATGCCAAGTCCTGGAAAGCCTATGGAAGAGACTCATAGCAGAGGCCCAATGCCAAGTCCTGGAAGCCTATGGAAAAGAGACTTCATACAGGAGGCCCCATCCAAGTCCTGGGGAAAAAGCCATGGAAGAGACTTCTATAGCAGAGGCCCCAATGCCAAAAAACCTGGAAGCCTTATGGAAGAGACTTATAGAAGAGGCCCCCATGCCAAGTCCTGAGGCCGGATTATGGAAGAGACTTAATCTAGCAGGAGGCCCCAATGCCAAGTCCTGGAAAGCCTAGGAAGAGGACTTTCTCATCAGCAGAGGCCCCATGCCAAGCCTGGAAAGCCTATGAAGAGACCCCTCCAGCCTAGCCAAGAAGGCCCCATGCCAGGGCCCCTAAGAATAACTATGGAAGAGACTCATCCAGCAGAGGCCCCCATGCCAAGTCATGGAAGCCTATGGACCGAGTACTCAAAAATCCTAGCAGAGGCCCATGCCAAGTCCGGAAGCTTGGAAGAGACTTAATCTAGCAAGGAGCCCCATGGCCTATCCTGGAAAGCCCCCCCCCCCCTAATGAGACTTCATCTAGCAGAGGCCCCATGCCAAGTCCTGGAAGCCTATGGGAAGAGACTTCATCTAGCAGAGGCCCAATGCCAAGTCCTGGAAGCCTATGGAAGAGACTCATCTAGCAGAGGCCCCATGCCAAGTCCTGGAAGCCTATGGATGAGACGGTCATCTAGCAGAGGGCCCAATGCCAAGTCCTGGAAGCCTATGGAAGACTTCACTAGCAGAGGCCCCCATGCCAAGTCCTGGAGCTTATGGAAGAGACCCTTTCCATCCTAAGCCGGAGGCCCCATGCCAAGTCCTGGAAGCCATGGAAGAGGACTTCACTAGCAGAGGCCCCATGCCAAGTCCTGGAAGCCTATGGAAGAGACTTCATCTAGCAGAGGCCCCATGCCAAGTCCTGGAAGCCTATGGAAGAGGGACTTCATCTAGCAGAGGCCCCATGCCAATCCTGGAAGCCTATGGAAGAGACTTCATCTAGCAGAGGCCCCATGCCAAGTCCTGGAAGCCTATGGAAGAGACTCATCTAGGCCCCAGAAGGCCAACCATGCCTTAATCCTGGAACAAAGCCTATGGAAGAGACTTCATCTAGCAGAGGCCCATGCCAAGTCCTGGAAGCCTATTGAAGAGACTTCATCTAGCAGAGGCCCAATGCCAAGTCCTGGAAGCCTATGGAAGAGACTTCATCTAGCAGAGGCCCCATGCCAAGTCCTGGAAGCCCCCCCCCCCCCCCCCCCCCCCCCCCCCCCCCCCCTATGGGAAAGACTTCATCTAGCAGAAGCCCAATGCCAAAACCTGGAAGCCTATGGAAGAGACTTCATCTAGCAAGAGGCCCCATGCCAAGTCCTGGAAGCCTATGGGAAGGAGACTTAATCTAGCAGAGGCCCCATGCCACGTCCTGGAAGCCTATGGAAGAGACTTCTCATCCAGCAGAGGCCCCCATGCAAGTCCTGGAAGCCTATGGAAGAGACTAATCTAGCAGAGGCCCCATGCCAAGTCCTAGAATCCTATGGAAGAGACTTCTCATCCAGCAGAGGCCCCATGCCAAGTCCTGGAAGCCTATGGAAGAGACTTCATCTAGCAAGAGGGCCCCATGCCAAGTCCTGAAGCCTATGGAAGAGACTTCATCCTAGCAGAGGCCCCCATGCCAAGTCCTGGAAGCCTATGGAAGAGACTTCATCTAGCAGAGGCCCCCGGCATGCCAAGTCCTGGAAGCCTATGGAAGAGACTTCTCATCCAGCAGAGGCCCCCATGCCAAGTCCTGGAAGCCTATGGAAGAGACTTCTCATCTAGCAGAGGCCCCATGCCAAGTCCTGGAAGCCTATGGAAGAGACTTCATCTAGCAGAGGCCCCCATGCCAAGGTCCTGGAAGCCTAGGAAGAGACTTCATCTAGCAGCGGCCCCATGCCAAGTCCTGGAAGCCTATGGAATGAGACTTCATCTAGCAGAGGCCCCATGCCAAATCCTGGAAGCCTATGGAAGAGACTTCATCTAGCAGAGGCCCCATGCCAAGTCCTGGAAGTTTAAGAAAGACACTTCATCTAGAAGATATCTAAGTTAACTCTTGTAAACCGAAGAACGACGCTCATCTAGTGACTAAAACTGAAGAAAAACCTTCATCTAGCAGATATCTAAGCTGACTCGTGGAAGCTGATGAAAGACACTTCATCTAGCAAAGATCCAAGCTAACTTGTGGAGCCAAAGGAAGACACTTCATCTAGGAGAGGCCCCATGCTAACTCCTGGAAACTGACAAAAGATGCCTCATCTAAGAGACCCCTTATGTCAACATTTGTAAACTGGAAAGGATGCTTCATCTAGCAGAGATCCAAGCCAACTCCTAGAAGCTGAAAGAAAGATGCTCCATATAGCAGACCCCGCCCCCGTGTAAAGTTTAGAAGCTGAACGAAAGACATTCTATATAGCAAACCCCTAAGTCAAGTCCTGGAAACTTGAGGAGAAGACACTTCATAGAGATCCAAGACCTCTATGAAGAAAGAAATTCCACCTGGCAGATATCCAAGCCACCTATCCTAGAAACTGAAGAAAGATACTTCATCCAGTGGAGATACAAGCCTACTCCTAGAAGCTGACGAAACACACTTTAACTATAAGAGGCCTCATGCCAACTCTTGTTAGCCGAAGAACAAACGCTTCATCCTAGCTCTTGGAAGCTGAAGAAAGAAGCTACATCTGGTTAAGGTCCTATGCTAACTCAACTCCTGGAATGGTAGGAGGACACTTTTTCTAGCAGAGAACAAAGCCAAGAAGCATAAGTAAAACTATATGCCTAATCAAGGTCCCACGATAACTCCTGGAAGGTGAAGGACACTTCACACAGTAGTAGTTCAAGCAAAAGCGAAGATGCTACGTCTAGTGGAAGCCACATATCTGTCTTAGAAGGAGAAAATTATTACATTTAGCAGAATAAAATTTTAGTTCTTCCAAAATTTTCTCTCCTCAGGACCTTTTATCTTCCTTCTCTCTCCAGCTGCTGCCATTTCAGAAGGCCGAACTGCAGTTTATGTAAACAACTTCACTTTCACACAAGACAAAGGATGATTTACAACAACTGAAATCCCTAGAGCAATTGAGGAAGGTCCAGCATTTATAGGCATTACGTTTTCACACCTTCCCTCATTTTTTTTTTTTTTTTTTTTTAGTCCTTAGCTGAATAGAGGGATGAAAAACATTACAGTCTCTCCTATAGGAGAAACTCCTCTGCTCACACAAGGACTCCAAAAATTTTGATAGGGAAGGTGAGCCGTTAATGCTGAATAAAAGCTAGACTTTCATCAGTTAGTGTAGGGAAAGGATTTCAGTTGTTAGTTACGTAACTATCAATCCTTTGTCTTGTCTTGCAGTTTGGGCTTTGGATGAGGCAGCAATGCTGGGAAGAGGGGCAAGGCAGATGGGACATGGCAGACACGAAAATTCTTCTTCCACAACTTGTGGTGCAGTCTCTCCTAGTAGAAGCTGATACCACTTTGACTGCAGAAGAACCACTAAATTCTTCAGAGCAGCTCGGACCCAATGTCAGTAGTGCTGTTAACTACCTTGTTTTTCATTCTGAACATGGTTGGAGCAGCAATGCATAGCATTGGTTGGGTGATAATAGGCAGCTGCTCATATTAAACAGAGTACCACTCTTGACAAGCAGTACACACCACCAATCTAGTACATGTGCAGGAACGATACTAAGGCGAAGATTTGTAAACTTATGAAAAATACAAATTATGTTTCATAACAAGTTAAAGTTTCATACAAAAATTAAAGTTTCATACAAAAGTAATGTTTAAATATACTTTAGGTACCTTGAAAAGTTACTTGATCAACAATGAGAACTTGAAAATTTAACCATTAGACAGGTTAGAACCTAAATTAAATTTTTAGGACAAGGCGACAAAAGACTTACCCTGAAGCAAGTACCCTTCCTCGGACAGAATGTTTTCGCCACCTTTTTATACAGTTGATCTAATCCTCGTTTTACTTTCCTTCCATGGATACTCTCTAATGATGATGGAGGAGAAGAAGAAACTTAATTTTACTATCTTAGAAACCGAAATAAACTGAATATAATTAATAATACTAATTTGTGAAATTCCAGGTTCAGGTTTTTAAAATACAAAATGCAAACATTTTGGTTTGCTGAGGATTTAGTAGTAGTAATTTAACACACAAAAGATAAGCTTTAGTGCCAGTGGTGTATCCTGGTTATGATGGAAGTAAGGAGATCAGCAAGGGTTACAAGACTATAGTCCACATATACTAATTTTTCCTACCACACTTAAAGCTGTGACAACACCATTAAACTGGCAGCCAAAAATGACAATGTCGAAAATTGCATTTTTCCTAACTATACAAACCTGAGGTCCTTTAACAATAGGAAGGTAACTAGCGGCAGCTGGGACGGTCGTAAGCTTCGAACAAGGGGAGAACGGTAGTTAACTGCTTGTCCGATCGTGCGCGCGCCCGCGCGCGCCCGAGAGGTGAAAGAATCACTTTTGCTTTAGGCCCATGCAAAAAGTTGCAGAGTGAGGGGTGGCATGAGTGGGACTATATGTAAAGGACCTCAGGTTTGTATAGTTAGGAAAAAATGCAATTTTCGACAAATTGTCATTTGTTCCGATACGTAATACAAACCCTCGGTCCTTTAACAATAGGAAGACTCACTTCTTGGTGGGAGGAATCTGAGTCTTTTTGGTGAACAGACTGGTGTTCGTCCACCCTTTGGGAGTGCCTCCCTGGTCGTAAGAGCAAGGGAGGGATCCAAACCTCTGTCCGATTGATCGGGGTGTGCACCGCAGGATCAATGGTCAGACCTCTGGGCCAAGTACTAAGAGAGAGGCAAGCGATCTCTTGTACCAGCAAGCAAGAACTGTCCCTGTTGCAAGAGACAATCAATTAAAATGATGGGTTTGTCTCAATTTGGCATCCACTTCCTCCCCCTTGTTGGAGGAAGTGGTGGATATTTACTCCTATCCCTACTGAAAGGGATAGGATGGTGCTCTATTGATGTTAGCTCACCTGCATCCTCCCGTCCTTACCCAGCAGGGTGACGACCGTGTCCCTCTACCCAAAGGTAGAGGGAAGAAAAAGATGGGAAGAGGAGCCAGTCACACTCGGGTCATTCCTCATCCATTCTTACGGTCACACCAGGACTCGATGCTGTTCAGCCTGCGAGGGTCTGGGTTAACTACACAACGTGTTGAGCAACCACCACGGTTCCCAAGGAAAAAGATCCAAGGAACTGTGGGCAATATCCTGAAGGTAAGAAAGGAGGTGCATGCGGTCCGGTTGGACCAGGCGCCTGCCTTCATTACCTGCGCCACGGAGAAGTTCTTGCGGAACGCGAGAGAATGATGAAGAGGCGTCCACAACTCATCCTGGTGTCGAGTTTCTTCAGACAGCTCCGTCGCACCTTCACAGGACAAAGCAGCATAGCCTTCGTATTGGAGGCGGTGACGTCCATTAGGGAGGGTATTGTGAAGGACTCGAACCAATCGTCAGTTACCGAAGGGTTCTGAGTCTTCGCTACGAAGATCGGTACGAAATCGAGCGTCACAAATCCCCATCCCTTTGTGCTTGACTTCTCAAGAGAAGTCATGCAGTTACCTAAGACGAAACGAAGGGAATAGTCGTATGACCTATCCCTCTTCTCGACTTTGGTTATGTACAGTACTCATACTGACAAGCTATTAAGACGAAGTAATGATTGCTCTGGAACAACCGAACTAAGTCCACAGCATAGTTCGTAACTGACTCGGACGCTCTGACAGCTGCCGACTGACTGGTTCGGAATCAGTAGAGGCAAGTTGTCCAAGCATCCGGGTAAGTCACGTGACCTTCGCCCTTTAAAGAGTTATGCTGAGAGACCAAAACAAATAAAATATTTGTTAGTCACCGATGCCGGACGGCGCGGCGATGATTCTCTTAATGCATAAGCTCAAAAGGCGAAAGTCAATTGCCTTCAAAAAGACCCAGAGGTCCCTGATGGCAAGAAAAAATCTCATATGACGTTGAATCTCAGCTTAAGGAGAAACAACACTATGTGACGTTGAGACGAAGGTAGGCAATGAATGCAAAACCTACGTCTTCCAGCTGAATCGAGAGAAGGAATCTCAAGATTCTAAACCTGTGCTTACAAATGACTGAAAACGCTAACCGCCATTTCATTGCTGTCCGTTGTGCAATGAAAGCGGGGCGTTCTTCAGTAATGAAACACAGGGGAGAGCCGCTTGAAGAACTGCTTCTCATGGGCTGAACGTTTGGAAGTAGAGCTGGCAGGTGTGGGAGTAGGCGATGTCTTTCAATACATCTGCTAATCCGGGGTGAACAATGAACAATTGTACACCTCCGATACAAGATATTTTGAGGACAAACTCAGATTCCGCAAAAATCATTTGCATTATCGGGATACGATGCAGCAAGAGACTATTACAGAATTCTGTTACCGTGCGGTAAACAGAAAGATGAGAGTCGAATAGATATCTCTGTTTAAAATTCTCGCAAAATAAGACGAGACGATGAATACTAGCGTTTCTCAGCAGTAGATGGTCATTCATGTATGCGAGAATCCCCGTTAATCAGAGATTTAAGTCCGTGATTGTTGGGCAGAGATACGGTTGTTATTCAATCAAAGCAGTGAGAAAGACATAAACAACCGTCTAATCTCAAAGCGGCAGCTGATACTGAAATGCCTCGGGCAATTCAATACGCAGTAGCTGTCGCTGACTCGTCATCCTGAGTTTGCCAAGTAATCCTTTCCCACGAAGGAATGCGTTCGGCTAGAACCACCGAGCATAAAAAGATATGCTCGAGCAATTATATTTAAGCGAAACGAATTTCGGTAAATATAAAAGCTAAAATGGTGTTTGTTGTACAACACCATAAGTATATAAAATTGAAACTGGAAACTCCTGGAGGTTGCAGGCAAACCCGGGTTTGCAGTTCAATTAGAATACTTTTCGTCTAAGTCGCAATCCGTAGAATAACCAGGATATGCGCCTACCCCTCGGACATTCAACTGCTTAGTAGAATCATGTCGCGAGGTTAATATACGTAGTATATTTGTAGGATTCTGAACAACGATCTCCATCCTAAATTCTTTCCTTCAAGAAAACAAAATAAGGATTGGAGATCGACCACCTTCGTTCTCTATTAAAAAGAGTGAAGGAGAAGTCTTCCTCGAAGGAAAGCTTCAATGGTGAACAGAATACTAAGACGATAGTTCCAGCCAAACTGGATATTCCCGTCCGTTCTTCTCTATTCCAGGTTGGTCGCCTACTGTGAGATAGTCTTCTTTCAGCAGCAGTCTTCTTCCTAATGCTAGAAATTCCAGGAATTCGAGCATAGGCGAGGTTCCCGATTATCGTGTAACATATCGGGGATTCTCGTCTCGCTCACTTTGGACCGTGGTCTCGCCTAAGTGTTTGGAGATCGTAAGAAACTCTAAACACTCTGAATGCGCTAGAAATTCCGTAGAATTCTAAGCAGTCTGCGAAACCCCCACGAATTCGTCAAACGATATCAGCTGGTGGTCCTCTCGATTCCCGTAGAAATCGAGAATGGGGCATGATCCCTCCTCAACGACCGGGGCTTATCGTCAGGTAGGACCCGAAGGTCCCCCCTGGTAGCGCAGTCCCCAACGTGGGATCCTACAGAGAAATCTCTGTAGGATCCTTCCCCTTTCCCTCGTAGCCGTAAGGAGAGAGGGAATGGAGGAGGGAATTGGATACTCGCTCGCCTTCCCAGTGGAACTAGCAGTTGGAGAAGAGTAGGAGCAGTCATCGCCTTGCGGCGATGGCCTCTCAGAGTCTGGGAAAACGTATCGTCAGGAGAAAACAAAAACGTTTTTCCCGAGGAGGGTTACGAACTCACTGTAGGTAAGGGTCTGCCGCCACTGTGAACGTCGTCTGGGTGGGGCTGATCGACACCTGACAGGAGAGAGCCGATACCGTCCTCCGACTCATTCCAGTCCTCGTCGAGGTCGAAACCTCTCAGGAGGACCGAAGGAGTATTTAAATACGGTGTCCGAAGACACGTAGAAACGCCGCTGTCGCAGTAGAGGAGGTGGAAGTAGCTTGATCGACCGGCCAGAACTGAGAGAGCCTTCTTGTCCGGAGACGAGAGACTCTGGTTCAAGACAGAATCGGTAAGCTCCGATCGCGGCATACCCACCGTCGGTTTGGGTTCCCTCTCGGGCCCCAAAACGACTCGAGCAGAGACATGGGCTCTGCTGGTGGGAGCGGCGATCCTTCCCCCCGGTCGTGGTGCTGACGAATCAGTGCAATAACCTGGGTAAAGTTACTCTGAATCTCGGAAGTTACAGCGTCTTGAGGAGTAGGACCGTCCAGTCCCTCCAACAAGAGCAGCTCCCAGGAACGTCCTCCTTCAGAGAAGGACCAGCAACAGATCCCTGACGGTTGCCTCCAATCACTTGCGCGTGACGTCCTGGTTGGTCCTAAGACCAACCTGGCACGTGCGGCGTCGTGACGGGATCGTGAGCGGCGCATCTCTCACGATCACTCCTATATACCTAGCTCTTCCTGGCGTATGCCGAGGAAGTTGAAGGTATCGGAGAGACAGAACTGACGCTACCCCCTCTCCCCCTGACGGTCGCCTCCAATCACTTGCGCGTACGTCCTGGTTGGTCCTAAGACCATACGTGGCACGTGCGGCGTCGTGACGGGATCGTGAGCGGCGCACCTCTCACGATCACTCCTAGCTACCTCGCTCTTCCCGGTGTTAGCCCGAGGAAGTTGAAGGTAGATGGAGGAAGACAGACCTGACGCAACCCCCCCCAGCTCGCTGGCAGGACCAGCGTTACGTGGGGGGCTGCAGCCGATCACCAACCCGCGGTGGGGATCGATCTGCAGGCCTGGCCGTGCCGCTCACCTGTGGCGAGCGGCTCGACTGAGCACGTCGACCCCGGTCCCGTGCGTCAGACGAGCTGCTGCTGGTCACCGTATCCGCCCGGTCCCTGTGGGAGCGGCGGTCAGGTGACCTGCCGAGCTCGCTTTCGCCGTGAGACCGGTGAGCGTCCTCGCGGCACGCCAAACCGCTGGTTACCAGCCTAGGCTGGTACCTTGTCGGTCGAGGGGACCATGGGGGACCTCTTCCCAGCCTCAACCCGTTGGCCGGTCAGAGACCGTCACGTCCCACCCGAGGTACCGGCTGGTCGCTGCGAGAGGCGGCGCTGGCTGCGAGAGTCACCTGAGCGGCTCTCGACAGTCTTCTGCTCCGTGCCTCGGTCATGACGCTGAGCGACCACTCAGGCGTCTTAACTTTGGCTGCACGGTCACCCGAAGGAGATCGTACACTCGGAACTTCTCGCGGACGAGAAACCGAGCCGTACCTGGCTTCGCAGCAGAGCTGCCAAGACCAGGCGAGGGTGTACCAGCGGTAGCCAGCACACCCTTGGTCCCCGTCTTCTTCTTCTTCTCAGAAGGGGAGACGGGCCCCGTTCCCGAAGGAACAGGAGGACCAGCAGAAGAACCCCCCCGTCACACCGGAATGTGACGAGCCCTTCGAAGTTCCCGAAGGAGTCTTCTTAGGGGGAAACAAAAACCCGGTTACCAGCTGGTCGCTGCGAGGAGCGGCCGCTGGCCTGGCGAGAGTCACCTGAGCGGTTCTCGCCACCTTCTGCTCCGTGCCGTGGTCTTGGCGCCGAGCGAACTCTGGCGCCAAAACTTTGGCTGCACGGTCTCCCGAGGGAGAGCGTACACTCGGGATCTCCCGCGAACGAGAGACCGAGCCGGAACCTGCGTAGCGGCATCGCCGCTAGCACCAGGCGAGGAAGTACCAGAGCTAACCGATACTCCTCTGGTCCCGTCCTATCTCTTCCTTACGGAAGGGGAGACGGGCCCCGCTCCCGAAGGAGCAGGAGGACCAGCAGAAGGACCCCCCGTCCCACCGAGGTGGGACGGGCCCTTAGAAGTTCCCGAAGGAGACTTCTTAGGGGGGGAGGCAGCCTTCTTCTTCTTCGGCTTATGGGCCTTAGAAGTCGAAGGGGAAGAGGCAGCAACAGACGAGACGAAGATGACACCTTCCTCTTCTTCGTCAGCTCACGCAGGACAGTCGTCAGGTCCTCCATCCAGGCCGGAGTCGGGCCTATTGCCGAAGCAACACGGCCCGACTGCACCTGTCCGGAAGGACCTGGGACTGGGGAAGACACACCATGGGCAGGACCAGCATGGACAGGCGCAGGAACCAGGAGCGACGGAACAGAACCAGCTCAGGAGCGGCAGGAACAGCGGCAGCGGGTAAACACAGAAGGGACAGCCCAAGCCAGTAGCGGGAACCACATCAGCGACAGGTACGGCAGGCCCAGCCATCGCCTCGTAGAATCATCGGCAGCCAGCGTGGTAACTGGCGGCCGGTCCAGGGGGCGAGCTGCTGGAACAGCGGAAGTCTGGGGCAGGCAACACGAAGAAAAACACAGGCGGCGGCGGCATACCCCTCCTCGGTACGGCGGCGACCGGCTAGAAGCGGCAGACGGCGTCACCGACACAGCATGGGGAGTGTAGACCAGCGGGGGGAAGCAGCTCAAAGCGGCCGTGAAGGTTGTAGTGGAGACCACTCCAAGGTCACCGCCCCAGACCTCGCTAGACTCTGCAGCAGATCGTGGATGCTAGGCACGCCCTGCAGCCGCAGTGGTCCAATACCTGTCAACGGTCGTCTCCCACGGCTGTAGCACTGCGGTTAGCACAGACAGATTAGTAAGAGGGGTTCCCTCACGCACGGGGGGGGGAGACATGCCCCCACCCCGCAACGGAAGGAAGACCCCAAAACAAAATACGAGGAAGCTGAGCGGCAGGGGGCAGGAAGAAGCGAAGAATCGGATACCAAGGGAGTCGCGGGAGAGCTTTCCGACGACTTCCTGGCAGACCTTCGCTTCCCTACCCCCGCACGCAGTGAAAAGTAATATGAAAATGAAACAGAATACTGCACTTGCGATTCACTTCATAGAACTTAAAGAGGGAAAAATCAATTCCCGGTAAGAGCGGAAACTTGATCCATAATAATATGATGCTATCATAAATATATATGAAAATGAACAATACTGCACTTGCATTTTCACTTTCACAGCAATAAATCGTAAGGATTAATTCCCGGGTAAGAGCGGAAATTGATCCAAAATTAAATTTGATGCAATTAATAAATGAAAAAAAATGCAAAAGAAAACTGCATTGCGAATCCACCCTTTCATTGCATTCTATTCATACAAAATAAGAGGTCTCTTGCCGAGCGCAATCAAGCTCTCGGCAACGAACGCACAGGGCAAAAATATAATGAAAAAGAGTACTTACATCTTCCAATTACACACTTTCGCCCAAAATACATGACTCGGCGTGAGTGCGCCCGCCCTCGGCACCGAGACATAATTCAAGGGTTCAATTTCATGAAAAGAGCGGAAATCGCCGTCTCTACGGCGATAGCTCCATGTTGATTCATAATTAAGTAATGAAAATGAAAACAGTGTACTTACAGTTCATTTTCAAAGTCAAACCAAACCATTAGTAGAAAACACAATATAAACAAAGCATACGACGATGAAGCGGGCAGAGAGCGATGACGAACACGTCCTTCACACCCGCGGCCGAAAGCAAAAGTGATTCTTCACCTCTCGGGCGCGCGGGCGCGCGCACGATCGGACAAGCAGTTAACTACCGTTCTCCCCCTTGTTCGAAGCTTACGACCGTCCCAGCTGCCGCTAGTTACCTTCCTATTGTTAAAGGACCGAGGGTTTGTATTACGTATCGGAACAACTTTACATTCCACTATAAAATTACAAATTAGATTCAGAATATCTGAAAACAAATATGTATATCAGTTCAGAGTTTGTCATGACATCATCCTATTCACTTAAGGAAAGCATACTTACTTGATAACTTTTCTGAGCTCTTGTTTACTAAAAGCCAAACTGATATCCAACTTCTGATTCCTTCACACCACCAGCAACCTTTGCAGTAACGCCATCAAAGAACAACTGTCAATAAAGAGTATGTTGTAAAAAATAAATATTAACACAATACTACTCATCATAAATGATCTGGTTAGAATGGTACATTTTCAATAGCATAAAAACTGCATCATTTTACAATAAGCAAAACTCATCATACAAAAGGACATAAAATGAAGAGGATTACTGGACATCAACAGACAGTGAGATTATACTCTCTCTCTTAATAACTTTTACACTGGACCACTCTGCTTTTTAAGTCACTTTAGTACCCAAACCTGCCACAGTCTCTCCAAATTTACAGATCTGCTTTGATGACCAAGACCACGATTAAATCATTTTGGTCACTGCAGAGCAAGCTGTTTTGTCCAGAGCCACTCCATTACCAGATTGCTGCTCAGTGACCAAAATCATAATTTGATTCTCTTCAGTCTCCATGATCAGTCCACTTCAATGAATGGAACCACAGCCAATGCAGACTTGATGGCCAATTTCATTTCAAAATCATATATTCTCCATCAAAGGTTCGTTCATGGTTACTAAGCGCTCACTCACAAACACAGTTGCGGCCACACTCACTATACACTGTTATGACATGCAAAGCTGTATTTCCTTGATTACTTTTATTTAGTTTAACTTACTTGTTGGTTATTTCAACATGTTTATTTAATTCATGTCTCTTATCCCTTTTCTGCAACAATAGTAAGATACCTTCAAACTCCGGCGTCTCTTCTTCTTCTCTAAAGAATAGAGACCCTGGGAGAGCTCATGCCTGACACCAGAAAAGGACGTTCAGTAACCCCCCTCCCCCGGCCCCCCAACTTTGCAATCCTTCTGATCATTAATATTATTATTATACCCCGCCCCCTCACCCCCCCCAAAAAAAAAAAAAAAAAAAAACACGGTTGTTGTAGAAAGAGCCTTCTATAGACTAGATGTGGCCGATTCGGTTTTTATAAAGTTGGCATCACGAACGCGAAGCTAAACTTAATGTATAAGTATTGGTAATGATACTAAGACGCTTCCAATGATTTGTCTAATAAAATAACTTTCAGTAACAGATCGTTCGTCCTCCATTTTTCTTTTGATACTTCTGACACTTACATCTGTGTTGATTGAAAATCATGATGAAAACTAATTTGATAATACCGAGTCGAAACGTATGATTATACGTGGTCTATATATCGTATTTCTTCATGAGCAGGTTATGCCTGTTCCCACCACGTTTATCAATCTTCGTATAACTTTTTTTTATTATTGTTTTAGATGAAAGTATTTAATGTAGTGATTTAACACCCAATTTAGAACCAACTTCTTTGTAATGATGCGTTGGAATTTGGAGCTAATAGATGTAACATCGTTATTTTTGACCGAGCCTCTCGTAAAAATATGGTAGGTACTATATGTATTTTCGCACATAAGAATGGAAAAACGATTTTCAGTTATAATCGTCATTAAACAATAATGCATTCAGTTTTGTAATCCTAAACAGCTATTTTAAAAGAAATATATTTAGTTAATTCGTAGTTTTTTCCCCAGTATTCAGTGTTCGGTCATATGGCTTCATTAATTAGGCCCACATCAAATTATGAATTCGGGTTAGGTATAGGGTTCATAGAAAAAAATAATAAAAAACTCATTTTCTAGGAATGGATATTCGAAAAACTGACATGCTAAAGTTGATATTCTCTGAAATAAATTAAACCAAAAAGCTTACTCAGGACTATACAGATTCTCAGAGCCCTGGAGACTTCATCTTTTTGTTTATAGTCATTTGCTTTTATTGATTTTTTTAAAGGATAAAGTTAAATAAATCTTCTATAACAGCCAGCCAGCAGTCAATGAATAACAGACCTTTCTTACCCTTTTCATGAAAACTTTTGAGAAACGTTTAAATAGTATATTTGCACATTGAAAAATGTTTTAATCATATTATCCCTATGAATAATAATATGATACAGTATCCCATGTAGGTACATAATTTTTTCAGACTGGTATAATGCAGAGCAATCCTCTCCAATGTACTACCTCGTCATAGCTCTGATCTTTACTTAAAATCTCTGTAGATTTAAGTTGCATTCCTCACCTGTATAATTTTACGGTTTCCTTTTTCATTATCCAAATCGATCAGGAACAAAAATTAAATAAACCTTCGGTCAAATACTCGAGGAAAATAGCCATTTTTAAACTTATAAACTCATATTTAATTGAATCTAGACGAAATTTAAGTTAAGAAGCGACTATTGTGAGAATTTCAGAAGTATAGGATTTAAAAATAAGCTTAAAATCTCACAGTTACGAGTTCATAGACTAAAAAAAAATTAATGTTTATAGGCGCTATGAGGTAAAATAAGAGAGAGCAGTTAAAAAGAGGTCCCCTTTTATGTTACTACTACTACCACTAGTCTTCCTTCAACTGACATTCGGATTTTGACACTGCGTGACAGGTAGATACCGTAGTTACTTACTAATTTGTGGTAGTTTCAAATTGCCGGCTTTTTTAGTGAGTCGTATTGCAGAGTTATTTATTTTAGAGTTGAAAAAATACCGGTGACTATTTAATAGATGCATTTAAGATGTGTTTATTGATAAATGGGTAGTCTAGGTAGCCCAGTATACTACTATTAAAACCGAATACCTAGCCCTATAGGAGTATCTAGGCTAGTAAGTATATAGGTACCTACTAGCTAGCCTAGGTAGTTCTCAAGCCTATGGACTTCGCTTGGTATGACTAACCTGCTTTCATATACTTTAGACACAAGATACACCAAATAGGTATTATGATTCCCTCTTGGTTGGCAGAGAATAGGCTAGCCTCATAAACTATAGTAGTAGGTAGTACCAATCTATGGTGAGGCTTTGGGCGTGTCTAAAAGCGAAAACACGCGTTGCCATATCTTCAAGCTCTTTGTAGAGGCGGCCAAAGTCAAAGCTCTGTATTTCTCACTAATCACCCAAGGGAAACATTACCCTTAGGTCTTAACCTCTGTCCTCTACAGATATTACCCTCCTTTAAGAGTCTTGTGAAAGGGGAATGCCCACTCGAATTGTCTGAGAAGGTTCGCTGGTATAAGTTTATTTTTCCTTTATTCAGGTAGTGTGTATTGGCATTAAAAACTTCAGATATGAAACAGTTCTTTTTATTCTTCAATTAAACCAATATTTATTAACAATCTAGCTACATGAGAGAAAAATAAAGGGAAATAATTGATATGATAAATTTCATACATTAATCCATTTCTTATTTTAGAAACATTCAAGTAATAAATAAAGTATATCCAATAAATAAGAACGATAATGATACACTTAATTTAACCTCGTGATGCATGCATTGACAATGGTTTTCAAAGAGAACAGTACAGAACAGCGTAAAAAGACGAGAGAGAGAGGGATGCTTTAAGAGGACTCCTCATCAAATTTCTCAATTTATAGAAAAGTTCAGATAACAGACATCTTTTAAGCATTTAATCACACTCATGTTTGAGCGCCAACTATATTTACATCCGCTAATCCTTACCTTCACCATAAAGGAGCCCAGCTTATAAGATTTGACCATTCTTAAGAGATTTAACGAAGGGTATATTGTTCTTGACTGACAGATACAGATTTCGATACTTGACCTGAGAATCCAGATTGTAGATGTGGCAACATGTTTGCCACGTTTCTCAAATATGATATTGAAAAACTTAAGAATGTCGATCATTAACAACTGTTTACATAAAAACCATGATTAGCAAATACTTCAGAGTAATTCCCTTGGGTGATTAGTAAGAAATATAGAGCTTTGACCTTTGCCGCCTCTACAAAGAACTTGAAGATATGGCAACGCGTGTTTTCGCTTTTAGACAGGCCCAAACCCTCACCATAGATTGGTACTACTATAGGAGGAATAACCTTTAATAACTACCTAAGTCATAACACCTTACAATGACATAGCTATCCAGAACTAGCATAGGCTAAAGCCCCCTAGTCTAAATCATACAGGCCTAGTAGGAACACCATGACCCCTTGACCTTAGGTTCCCAATGGGATCTTCCATGTTGTTAGAATTAGGGTAAAACACTGCTGTGCGACCAGGCAACCACTTGTACGGTAGCACAACCACTTTCCCAAAAAACTATAGCATTTCCAGTAACCTAAGTTAGACGTCGGTCACAAGCCAGCCTCCGTGGAAGCAACACCTCGGACCTCTACTTTCCTCTCAAAGATGTGTTTTCTCCTAGTAAGAAATTAAGGCCATAATTTCCGATTGAAACAGAAGTTTACCTAGTGAAAGTCTAAGCCCATGTGCAGTGCTAACTTACCTCCATGACGCTTTCAAAATGTTTTACTTAAAAACTCCTTACGTGTAGAAGATTGATGCCATCTTGATGTTTGTGGAGTCACTTGCGTAAACGAACTTCCCATTTCCTGTTCTAAATTGGAACACCACTTGTACCCAAAGACGCTGGTACCCTTTCTTCACAACAGTCTCAAACAATGATGCTGTTTATGCTTGCGACCCTGGAAGCCTGGTGATGTTAAAACTAAGCAGACTGTCTTCCAGTGACGATGCTAATTAAAACTACATCTAGATGATTAAAAAAAAAATACAAATTAAGGAATTTTGGTACAGGAAGTGGCAATTACAGGGAGGGGCCCTACCCTAATCTTTGCTAACTTTGATGGCAGGGCTTCCATCCTCAAGTGAAAATACCATAGCCACTTTTAAAAGTTAACATGGTTACATGTAGACCCCCATCTACATCAGTTGAGGTTTTTGTGGAGGTCACAGTTCATATTTTACTTAGGTTTATACTGGATTGATCCTTGTCTCAATCTGTTGAGGAGGTAGGGTTGCCTCAGTGATTGCCCGCTTTGTCATAAAGCTTTCCTTGACACATAGGCTTAGATATCCTGATACGTACATTTAAATAACCTTGTAGATAATATATCCAGTTACATTTAAATAACCTTGTAGATAATATATCCAGTTACATTTAAATAACCTTGTAGATAGTATATCCAGTTACATTTAGATAGTCTTGTAGTTAGTATTTATGCTGCATTTGTGGCTAAAATTTTAAGCTACTTTTAGTGGATTATAGGGATCTGTTAATGTTGACTAAGGATTCCTTTCACTGGCAAGGAAACTATAATCGTGGTGTAGAATCTAATTACATTTTTAAAAGTGATTAATGAAAAGCCAGGCGGCATATCCACTAAAGCATTTGGACATTTGCTTAATTTTTAAATGACCTGCATTGTGGGTCCATTGCAACTTTGAAAACATTGTGGTAATTGAAATTTGAAATAACATCATGGCTATTGACATAACTATTTTATTTCAGATTGACGTTCCTTAGCATCTTCAAAACGAAACCAGTTAATGTCAAAGAATGGTACAATCAATAGGAATAACCAAGGACAATGTTGACACCTGGAAGTTGTTTCTTAAGGATTCTGTCAAATTTGTTGATATGTACCGAAGCCTTCTGGATCCTATGATGTTAGTAAGTAAAGCAGAACTGTTTATTACCATTTGTTTTAAAATTTAAATATTTTAAATCACAATCATTTTATTAAATTTAGATTGCATTATCTGGTATATTGGAACCTTTCCTTTTTTTTCCTTAAGGATACCATGTTTACCAGGTATGTATAGTAGAAGTCTGATCATTTGGCAACTGATTCTTCTGAAAACCTGGTTATTCAGTATGTTGGAATCTTTAAACTATGTGGACCTTGATACAGGGTGCTGCAACAACACTAGATGGGATTCAGTGGGTACAAAGACTTATGTTTATTTGGTGGAATTTGAACGGGGGCCTAAATGATGTTATGGTACCAGTATATTTAATTAAATATGTTGATCACAGACCCATTTCTTAACCAATATTAGCCTACATTTTTGGTCTTCTTCAAATGCCTCAAACACTAGTCTTGTGTTTAATAGTTTAGCCTTAGTAGACCCCCAAAGAGGTCATCCAATAGCTATCATGCATCTTTCGTGCAAAGGTAGCTAAAATTCATCCATTCTGGCCAGAAAACCCCAGAGTGGTCTAAGAATCATGCAGAGTTGTGAGAGGTTAATAGTATGGCAAAGGTCATGGTTTAAATTGTGGTCAGACAATATATTTTAGTGAGATTACTGACAGGGAGGAATTTGTGTGCTTTTAGGGGAAGGCAGCTGAGTAGTTATAAGAATGTCTGCAGATTATTAGAGGTGTTCTACCCACCAACAAATGGTTATTCTTTTGTCTGCAAAACTTGAGAAGTGTCTGGGGGAATAAACCCTGTAAATTATAGGGTTAATAGATTGGTAGATTTATATGAAAAAAACTAGCTTTGTTATTAAAAACTAGGTTCCTAGGTCATGTGGAATGAACAAGGTAGAAGGCAAAACAAGAGTGTACTTGTTTCATAAGTTAACCCTGTAAAGTTAAATTTGATGTAGCATTACAGTATTAATGATGATGTGACTATTGTCGTTTTCATTATGTAAGCTTTATAGGTGGTGTAAAATGGTTGGATTATCAGATAGCACTTGCCCTACACAGTGTTAAAACTCTTAAGACAACTGATAAATGAGCATTAACCACAAGGAAACATCCTATATACACAGAGAATTTGTTATTGAAAGAAACTACTTGCGAATAATAGTATACTTTCACTTTATTTATGAACATTCCTTATATTTATATATAATTACATATTTTTGTACATGAACTTTCCTGTCAGATATATACTTAGCTATACGTCTCTGACGTCACGACAGAATTCAAAACTCGCGGCACACGCGACAGGTAGGTCAGGTGATCTACCTTACCCGCCGCTGGGTGGCGGATGTAAGAACCAATCTCCCTTTCCAGCCAGAATTTTTCTGTCGCCGGTGACGACTACACCTGTGGTTGTTACCTCCTGACAGCTTATTCATTTCTCGTTGCCGTGGATTTATTTGGACTGACTTTCGGTGAAGTACCTGATCTTGTTGGCTTGGCATACGCATTTGTGGATTGTTTTTTGGATATTGATTTGGATTTTTCTTTGATTTCGAGATGTCTGAGTTAGAGGTAAGAAATCTTCTATGTTTAGAGTGTGCGCTATGGATGAATGCAAGGTGAGACTACCAGAAAGCTACGGTAGACCTCAACACAGTTTGCTTTAAATGTAGAGGTAAAGAATGTTCTGTTTTGATAACCCGTGTAATGAGTGTGAGAAGTTGGATGAGGGTGAATGGAAGGCTCTTTCTTCCTACTTGAGGAAGTTAGAGAAAGACAGGGTGAGAAAGGCTTCTTCTAGGAGTTCTAGTAAGTCTCGTATTAGCGAGGTAGAAGAAAATCCTGTTGTAGCATTAGAATCTTCTCCAGTTTTCAGCTCCTGCGCCCTGCATCGACCTAAGGATACGACTACGGAAGTGGCAACCATGAGAGCCACGATCCTTAGCATGGAAAAGAAGATTCGTTCGTTGCAAGGTAAGAGTAGTGAAGGTGAATTGTGCCAGTGGGAACCCAGTGCAGTGGAGGGTGCGTCTGATCGGCTCCTTAATGCTTCCAGGCCTAGACCTCTTCAGACTCCCAGTCCCAGTGGAGGAGGAGGAAAGTTCAAAAAAGCCGGCACGGAAGGTTAGAGGGAGGAAACTCCCCACCGATCAGGCGTCCCCTCGGTAGATCCTGATGCTCGTACCCAGGCTGCCCTTGTTCGCGCGAAGAAGGAGGTATTGCGCCAATGCTTCTCTTCGTCTTCCTCACCTTCACCTAGAAGAGGATGGAGCGCCTCGGATCTTCACGACCGCTGAAGAGAGCCTGGAAGGCGCCTGGCTCCTTTCCTTCCAGCCCGGAAGTTTTTCCAGAAGAGCCGGAAGTAGAGATCAAGAAAACCCAGGAGGGAGCAGGAGTTCTCGCCTCATAGTAGGCTTCGAGCCTCTTCTCCGGTGGAGGATTTTACAAGATCTCCAGCTCGAATTCTTGCGGGACTGCAAGCGCAGATTTCGGCACTGGCGGGCTCCTTGGCAGGAGGAACGCGTCGGAAAGACGTCTCTCTCCCTGTCAAGAAGTCTAGGATTCCTTCACCTGTCTTACCGTCTCAGTCAGAGTCGGTTCTCTCTCCTTTATCAGCGGATGGAAGGAGGCGCTCTTCCTCAGCAGGCGCTTGTCGTCTTCCAGGTCGTCAATCACCCAAGAAGCTTTCTCCTGGTGACCTACATCTCTCCAGTAGGAAAAGGATCTAGCGACTAGTAGGCGTTCGTCTAAAGACAGGCGTACAGCCTCGTCCTCGCGCTCTTTTACGAAGATCCTTCATTCTCCGGATAAGAGAGCCTACTCTTTGATGGATTCGTCAAGAGACAGGATCTCGCCTTATGTTAGGCGCCACCTTGAGCCTAGTAGGCGCTACTCCCCAAGTAGACGCTCTCCCGCTCCCAAGCGTGTGGTGCGGATGGATAGGCGCTTTTCTCCTGATAGGCACTTTTCTCCTGATAAGCGCGGCTCTACTTTTAGCCGCTCGATTCAGGACAGGCGCGTAGAACCTGAAAGATATGTCTCTTCTGGGAGACTACCTTTTGAAGAGACACACAAGTCGGGAGCGAAGTTTGTGGAGCATGGTAGACGCCGGTCTCCTAGTAAGCGACCTTCTCCAGGCCTTCGCTCTCCTGTAAGTAGGCGCCAAGAGCCTAGTAGGCGTTCGCCTCATGGTAGGCGCAGCTCGCCTGGCAGCCGCTCTCCTTTGAGCAGGCGCATGGATCCTGAGAAGCGCCTTGAGCATAGTAGGCTCTCCTCTCCTAGCAGGCGCTCCCCCTTGGAAGCCCGGAATTCTAGGAGTAGGATTAAGGAGCAAAGAGCACGCACTCATCAGAGTAGGAAGGACTCATTCGAGAGGAGCTCTCCAGAAAACTTTGGCTTCCCCCTGATAGGCGCCAGTATACTACTAGACACTCTCGGACAGGCGCATTTCTTTAGAGAAAGGCTAACTGCACTCGTAAAGAAGCGGAGGGTTCTTCAGTGGATGAAGTTGAACCTTCAGAAGAGGATTTGGTGAAGGACTCGTCAGTTTCGTCCTACAAGATCCTTACAGATCTACTTCTTCAAGAGTTTTGGAGACTCCCTTACTCCCGTCGCTCCTCTGTCTCCTCTCTCTTTATTCTCGACTTCGGAAGAAGACGAAAGTTTCCTCTTGTGTGAGGATGAAGCCAACCATCTCAATGAAGAAGGCTTTGAGAGGTGTTGGTGATTGGCTGCTTTCTAAGGAAGAGAAAAAGGGGGAAAAACTGTGTTTTCTTTCCCATCCTTCCAAAGCTTACGGGCAGACTCGGATTTTGGTACGAGTCTGGAGAACCCTTAGGTCTGGGTCTTCCTTCATCGGCGGATGCGGACTTCTCTTCTCTGGTGGATGCAGCACGACGCTCGGCTCTTTTGTCGGCTAAAACGACCTGGGCTATGAACGAGCTTGACCACCTGCTGAAGGGAATGTTTAGAGTCTTGGAAGTCTTCAACTTCCTTGACTGGTCTTTGGGGGTCTTGGCTAAGAAGACTCAGAACCGGATGCTATTTCGCCAGAAGATCTAAAACAGTGTTCTAACGTGCATTGACAAAGCAGTTAGAGATGGATCGAGCGAAATAGCCTCCCTTCTTTGGAGCAGGGATCCTTAAGAAGAGATCAGTCTTCTGCTCTTTTCTGACGAAGTCTGTTTCGCTATGCCCAAAGAGCCTCTCTCCTGTATTCGCAGCTCTCGCCTCTGCTTTTTCCAAAGAAGATAATCCAGGACATCTCAGGATCTATCTCTGCGAAGGCGACTCAGGACATGCTCGCACAGTCGGCACGGAAGCCTAAGACCTCCTTCCAGACGAAGACTAAGAAGGAGACTCCAGCTAGACAGGAGCCCTTTCGAGGGGGGCCCCCTTCTAGAGCCTCTACCTCGAGAGGTAATAGACCTTTCAAGAGAGGTAGATCCTTCTCACGCTCTGTCAGAGCTAAGAAGTAGGGAAGTAGTCCTCCAAACACCAGTAGGTGCCAGACTTCTAAGATTCTCGGAAGCCTGGACAAAGAGAGGAGCGGACAACTGGTCCCTCTCTATAATAAGGAAAGGATATCTGATTCCTTTTACGGAAAGACCACCGTTGACAACGACTCGAGGGAGTTGGTGGCCAGGTACAGGGATCCCATCATGAGCCTTGCTTTAAACACAAGCAGTGGAACAAATGTTCGAGAAAGAGGCTATAGAGCTAGTGATGCGACCCTTGATCAGCGGGCTTTTACAACCGCCTTTTTCTAGTTCCAAAAGCCTCAGGAGGATGGAGACCGGTTCTGGATGTAAGCAGCCCTGAATTTCTTTGTAGAAAAGAGGAAGTTTCGCCATGGAGACGACATCCTCAGTGTTGGCGGATCTTCAGGACGCTTACTTCCATGTGCCTATCCATCCTTCGTCAAGGAAATACTCAGGTTCATGATGGGAGGAAGGATATTCCAGTTCAGGGCCTTGTGCTTCGGCCTTTCAATAGCCCCTCAGGTCTTTACAGGCCTAATGAAAAATGTAGCAAGATGGCTACATTTGGAGGAGTCAGAGTGTCCCTTTACTTGGACGACTGGCTGATCAGAGCCAAGTCTCAGGAAAGATGTTTGGAGGACCTACAAAAGACCCTTTTCATGGCAAGTTCTCTGGGACTTTTGGTGAACTTTCAAAAGTCTCAGTTGATCCCCAGTCAAGATCGTATCTATCTGGGGATTCGGATGGCTTCTCTGGATTTTCGGGCTTTTCCGTCTCCAGAACCCCGGATAGGCCCGCAGGGCAGAGAAAGTCAAAGCCTTCCAGAGAAAGAAGTATGCACAGCGAGGGAGTGATGAGTTTGTTAGGGACACTCTCCTCGTTGGAGCAATTCCTTTCTCTAGGAAGGTTGCACCTCAGACCTCTCCAGTTCTTTCTCCATCGAAACTGGAGGTGTCGTTCACAAAACTAGAGTTCTCCTTCGAGATTTCAAAGGAAATCAAGAAGGACCTCTCTTGGTGGGCCAACCCTCTCAAGTTTGCAGAGGGATGTCCCTTCACATTCCGAATCCCAACCAAGTGTTGTATTCCGACGCCTCGGAAACAGGTTGGGGAGCGACGCTCGGCTCAAGAGAAGTGTCAGGAACCTGGAACAAGGAACAGGTGACCTGGCACATCAACAAGAAGGAGCTGATGGTGGTTTGGCTAGCTTTGAAAGCTTTCGAGCCCCACGTCCTAGCTTCAACAGTTCAGATCAACTCGGACAACACCACGGCCCTGGCCTGGCTTAAACATCAGGAGCAAGGGGGGACTCACTCTTTCTCCCTGTACGAGACAGCAAAAGAACTTCTGCTTTGGGCAGAAAAAAGGAAGATTTGTCTCCTTACCAGGTTCGTACAGGGAGAAAAGAACGTCAGAGCAGACCTCCTAAGCAGGAAAGATCAAGTCCTGCCGGCAGAGTGGACTCTGCACGAAGAGATGTGCCAGGACCTGTGGAAGCTTTGGGGCAAACCTCATATAGACCTCTTCGCCACAGCCAAGAATATGAGGATAGCCAACTACTGCTCTCCGATATCGGACCCGAGGGCAGTGCGATAGACGCGTTCCTACTAGATTGGAAGGGTCTAGACACGTATGCTTTTCCTCCATTTCAAGATACTGGGAGAGACTCTAAAGAAATTTGCAGAATCGGAGGCAGCAAGGATGCGCTGGTAGCCCCGTTCTGGCCCGCACAAGTATGGTTACAGAGGTACTGGAATGGTTAGTAGATCTTCGAGAACATTACCACAGAGGATCGATCTGCTCAGACAACCCCACTTCGAGAGGTATCACAAAACCTCCCCGCTCTAGATCTGACTGGCTTCAGACTGTCAAAAGTTTGGTCAGAACGAGAGGCCTTTTCGGCAAGAGTTGCAACGGCTATCAGCAGCAGCAAGAAGGCCTTCTACCCTTAGAGTCTACCAATCGAAGTGGGACGTCTTTCGGCGATGGTGTAGGAACCATCACTTTTCCTCTTCCAGTACCTCTGTGACACAAATAGCAGACTTCTTACTTTTTTCCTTAGGGAAGAAAGAAATGGATTGGCGGTATCAACCATTAAAGGCTATCGTAGCATGCTATCTGCAGTGTTTAGGCACAGAAACTTAAACATTTCAGAAGATAAGGACCATTCATGATCTAATAAGATCGTTTGTGAAAACATCCAAGAAGGTTTCGCCAGGGGTTCCGAGTTGGAATCTGGATGTAGTGCTACGTTACCTGAGGTCCAATAAGTTCGAAGAACCGCCTCAGTTCTGCATCGTTTAGAGACCTCACGAAGAAGACAATTTTCCAATCCATGGCATTGGCTTCCGCAAAAAGGGTTAGTGAACTCCATGCACTAGAAGGAAATGTGGGATTCAGAGGAGATGCAGCTATCGTTCATTCCTTCCTTCGTTCTTAGCAAGAACGAGCCCCTCAAATCCTTGGCCTAGGAGCTTTGAAGTACAAGGATTGTCTGCATTAGTAGGCGAGGAAGCAGAGACGGTCTCTGCCCAGTAAGAAGTTTGAAATTCTATCACAGAGAAAGAAAAAACTTAAGGGCAATGATGTCAACCTTTGGTGCTCTGTAAGAGATCCAAGGAGGACACTTTCGAAGAATGCGCTTTCTTTCTTTATCAGAAGCCTGGTGAAAGAAGCGCATGCGATATGTGAGGAAAGTCAATACAAAGTCTTAAGGTCAAAGCTCATGAGGTAAGAGCTATTGCCACGTCATTGACTTTTAACAAAAACATATCCCTGAGTAATATTATGAAGGCAACATTCTGGCGTTGCAACTCAGTCTTTGCAAACCACTATCTGAGAGACGTCAAAAATTGTTACGTATGAAAAGTGCTTCGGGTTAGGCCCGTACGTATCGGCGGATTCGGTGCTGGGGCAGGGAGCTGAGACCATATCCTTAGTAGTATATATTTTTTCCCCTTGTTAGGTTGTAAGTTTTTGGTTGTTTGAAAGAACATGCGGGTAGGCATGTTTTTCATTTCGTAGTGCTAACAATGATTAGATTGTTAGGTGATCGGTGTATGTTTGAGCTCCTTGCAATGATAGTGGTTAGGTTCTGTATATAAGTGTGGGCGAATCCCCGTTGACAGATCCTGCTCGGATTCTATCAAGTAAGCGGACAACAACCAAATCCCTTTGATAGACCCAAAGAGTCTGTCAGCTGTAGGTCACGCCTCGCTGAAGCTCTTAAGGCAACGCAGACATCATGACAGTAAACTACGAAGTCTTCTTGCCTAAACAGGTAAGAACCAAGGTTGTTTTTACATCCTACAACTATGTTGTTTTCCCACTTTTTTCCATATTTATATTGCTTGTCTCTTTCCCTACCACCAAGGGTGTCAATCAGCTAAGTATATATCTGACAGGAAAGTTCATGTACAAAAATGTTATTGTTAGTATACAATAAGGTTTTGTACATACTTACCTGGCAGATATATACGATTGATGGCCCGCCCAGCCTCCCCCTCAGGAGACCGGTGGAAGGAAAAATTCTGGCTGGAAAGGGAGATTGGTTCTTACATCCGCCACCCAGCGGCGGGTAAGGTAGATCACTTGACCTACCTGTCGCGTGTGCCGCGAGTTTTGAATTCTGTCGTGACGTCAGAGACGTATAGCTAAGTATATATCGCCAGGTAAGTATGTACAAAACCTTATTGTATACTAACAATAACATTTTGCAGGATTTCTTCACGGAAGACTTGTGGAATCACATTAAACCAGGCTGGAGGGAAGCGCTGATTGGGTTAACTCCCTTCTCAGCTTGCAGATTTCTTATGTGATAACGTCAAAGGTTTGCAGACATATTTTCTCAAAACTTCATCTCTGTTGTCTTCATTATTCAAAAAAATTTTAGGTTTTTGACACAAACCCATGATTTTTATTTGACAAGTTTTGTGGCCTTCACAAAACTCTAAACAACAATTCCAAGGTAACAGCTGTAAAGATAGATGTTTACATGTGCATGCTGTAGGACCTTAGGTTTGAGATATTTGGAAAACCTCGCTTCTTGTGTGACTATCTCAGTGACAGCAAGGCACTAGACCTGATGCCATAATATGTGATGATGTTTCAAAGGGTTTTAATGCCACCAATTAGTGCTTTGTTGGTGAGTAATGCATTTTTGTCTCATTGTACACTGCATTTTTTATTTTACTGATCTGGTAAGTGTTTATGTTGTATCAGTGTTTCATTCATTCTTATATTTTTGTCCTTTGTCTGGCCAGTAAGTTACTGTTTAAATGATTCTCGGGTTAAACTACCCTAAAAAGTAAGTACACTCCTCTAGGTACATTTTGCTACTAATAATTATCTTTTAAAAAGAGTTCCATATTTTGACTGGTGGATCACATATAGACTACCCTAACAAGTCCAATCCTCAAGGTACAATTTTGCTAGTACTACTGTATTATCTTAGAGAGATTTTCATATTTCTGCCAGTGGGTATAATACCTATTTAAAACAAAAACTTGTATACCTTGAACATTAAGAAAGAAATGAGATCATTTGCATAACTTGTAAACTGTTATTTGACCATCATCAGAATTGCTGAACCTATGTAAACTAGCCACTTTTTATAGTTTTCTACCAATTATTCAATACATATATAAAATTTCACTTGAGTATGATTTTATAAAAAGAATATTCTGCTTTCTGTATATCCTATATTAATGTAAAATTTATTAGACTATTATATATCCTTGACTTTATGAATGCAATGTATTTCCCCCCTCTTTTTCAGTCCAGAAAAAGTTTGGCCCCTATCTCTTCAAGCTCTTCGCATATCGGCCTTTACGTACACTCTTCCGAGGAAGTCTGTAACAACAGATGCCTCATTTAAAGCATACCTGAAGAAGCACAAATTCAGCAGGATTTATCAAGTGAATATTCATCTGCACAACAAATTTCAAGCAGGGGTCTTTTTGCTCTAAAGCCAGCAACTCTGACACGACAAGGCAGAATGTAGTAAATGATAATTACGAGACTAATTTAAGCAAAAATCATCCTCTGCAGGAGACGGCGGTTGTATCCTGGGAAGAGGCCTTTTCTGAACTCAGCCCAAGTAAGATAATACTGTATTTAATTTTATTCATAATACTGCACACCTGCGTCATTAAATTTTTATTTCCTGTAATATTTGTTACACAACAAATCCATTACTTATGTGTAGCCATAGTGTGCCTGAAAGTTGCCTCAGATGCTTCAGTTTATCTTAAAAAGAAAAGGGCCATCAGCTGGTTACCACTTACATATGATAAGAGCCAATAAAAAGTTTCAGGTTTGTGGAGTTTTCCAGTAGATGGATTCTTCTAATTGTGAAAAGTTTTTGTATTTTACTTTCACTCCATTTTCTTTCTTTTAGCCCCATGTGCATAAATTCAATTTAGTGGTAACCGTGACTTACGCACAAAAGGTTTTGTACAAAAAATCATGGGTTAGGACCATCCTCCTTAGAAAGGCTTAAGTAAAAAATGCAGTACATACATATAAACACCATTTTTGAATTTTCTGGATTGTACAAGTGTCTGCCACTTCCACTTAAATTTGTGACTAGAGAGATCCCATTTTTGAGTTTGATTTTCCAACCTACTGGCTATGAAGATTTTAATTTTTTTCTAGTTTATTAAGAAATCCTTCTGTTCCAGAGACTGGGCAACACAAATTGTTTGCAGCAACGTTTTCCGAAGACACCTCAAGCCCAAGAAACAGCATGAAGTTGCCCGCTTAGCGTACATTGCTGGTAAATTTGCTGCGGTGTGCTTGCAGCAGTACAATGGTTGATGTTGGTTCTGGCCAGGGACATCTTTCCAGATTTCTGGCGTATGGCCATGACGTTAGAGTCTTTATGTTTAGAAGCTCAAGGTGGGAATTTGTCAGAGGTGCAAAGTAAGTTAATCCAATAGAGTTTATGTTAATCCCCTAGAGTGAAACTATGTCCTCACTCAAGCACAGGCAAATTTGATCTGATGATGTAGTGAAATTTGTCCAATTTAAACTGGTAGATGTTACTAACCATTTCAAGCATGAAGTTGCATTGGCTTTCATGAATATCCTTTTACTTATCATCTGTATCTTCTTGATGTTTTGGCACAGTATGTTTTAGACCCTCTGGTAATTTTGGGCAATATAATGAAGTGCCAGACTTTTTGTAGGAAACTTGTTGGAGAAGTATGCATAGCTTTGGTCATAAGTACTTTGGAACTGGAAGAGAGAATACTCAGTCAGTGGATCTGACAACTTGAATGATGACATTTGTAGATACCTGAAACCCAAACATACATAGGAGCACTACCAGCTGACCGCTGTTTTCTTTCTTTTTAAGAGGGACTGTATAACTTCAAGTAGTAAGTTTTATATGAAAAATTGTTTGAGAAACAGTACTACTTATTTTGTGTATCTTAGTAGGCTAATTTTACAATTTCTAGAAATTGTGCTGAGCTCTTTGCATATTTATTTGTTTGTTGCTGCCGTTCTTTTGTCGCCTTTTAAAAAGACTAGGAGAATTTTTATTTGAGTGTTTTAGTTATGAATATTTTTAAGTACTATTGGTATTGAATTCTTTGTTATATGTAGCTGATGAAATCATTTTTATTCCTCCCTCTTTGTAGAAAGTTTGATAATCAGCTGAAGGAGACTGTTGAAAAGATGCACCGCAAATATGAAAATCTTCCTCCGCTACCACCACCTCCGCGACACACCCACTGTCATTTAGAACCCAACATGGACCCTGAAGTATTTAGAGAGGTTGGTATTCATACTACGTACTGTTACATATTTGAATGTCTTTTTATATACGAGTGTCTATTATGATTTTAATTCAGTTGTTTTGTTAAGTACGTATTGTGTTTTGATCATACGTATTACAAAACCTTTATTTTTAACAAAGTTTTAATTTGTTTATGGATCACATAAGCATTGAAGATTTGGTTAGAAACAAGTAGAGTAGGAATTAAGAGTTGAATGAACCAGCTTTGTTAGGAGTACCTCTTGTATCTTTTTTTCACAACTTGGATTTTATCAGGTGAATTTGATCAGAGCAGATTTTGCATATTTTCTTTCACTGGCATCCATTTTCTTGTCTGCTCCATTTTCTTGGTTCGCAATTACTTTGAGGTTTTCCATTTGGCTCTTTCTTTATTATTTCTCTTCACTTATCCTTGACATTATTGAAATTTGGTGTGAGAGAACTGTGCTCTGGTGATAATAGGTTTGTCAAGGCTAGTAAGACTCTTTATAACTCCATTCACATTGCTGTTTCTCCCCTTTAAGAGTACTACTTCAGAAGTATCACCTCAACAATCCACAGAATTATCTCTTGGAGTCATGTTAGTTACTCATGCAAATTTTTTGTGAGTAAATTCAGTGATCTGTTTAGCTCCTCACATTCTTTAAAAAACTGTGCAGGTCGTGACCAGTGCTTGGCCAGAATTAGAATCTTGTGGATTTGAGCATGGACTTCTGGGTCTTCATACATGTGGAGATCTTGGACCAACTTTACTCCGTATCTTTGCAAATTCTCCAGCGTGTCATGGTGTTGTATCAGTTGGCTGCTGTTACATGAAGTTAACTGTGAATGAGTAAGTATTTGTTTTTTGTACAAGAAAACTACTTACCCAGCAGATATATACTTAGCTATAGACTCGGTCGTCCCGACAGAATTTCAAAACTCGCGGCACACGCGACAGGTAGGTCAGGTGATCCACCATTCCCGCCGCTGGGTGGCGGGGTCTGGAAACTATTCCCGTTTTCTAAGCCATAATTTCTCTGTCGGTTGAACGGACAACACCTATTGTTCGTTCCTCCATCTTGGATTTCAACTCGTTTGCCGAGAATTTGGATTGGTTTTTTGGTGACGTATTCTGTTTTTTCTCTGGCTTGGCATACGCTATTGTGGACTGTTTTTTTTCGACTTTGTTTTGACTACTCTTTCACGATGTCTGACGCTAAGGCTTCACCTATGTTTAGAGTTTGCAGTAGGGAAGACTGTAAGGTAGGCTGCCTAAATCGGCATTAGATCCGCATAGTATTTGCGCTAAATGCAGGGAGAATGAATGTCTTATTAACACCTGTGTGGAATGCGAGAACCTTACGGAGCAATGAATGGAAGGAATTATCATCATATGTTAGGAAGCTTGAGAGAGATAGAGTGAGGAAGGCTTCAGCTAGGTCATCTAGTAGATCTTGCTCCTTAGAACAAGAAATTAACTCTCCATCTAACAATTTTCCCTTAGCCTCAGCTGCTTCTCCCTGTTCTGAATCCAAAGATTCTTCATCAGAGAGGGAAAATGTAAAAGCTTCAATTAAGAAACTTCAAGCCCCTACCAAAAGGTCAAGCTACGAGCTCTAAACCAAGGGTAAGAGTGGTGATAGTGACTTGTGCAGTGTCCCCAGTGCAGTGTGGAGGGGGCGTCTGACCGGTTCCTCATTGCTCCTAGGCCTAGACCTCTTCCAAACTCCCAGGACCAGGGGAGGAGGAATGTCGAAAGCCGCAGGGAGGATGCAGAACATCCCAACGGTCAGGCGTCCCTTCGGCAGATCCTGTGTTGTTAAGTCCCAGGCTGCCTCGGATTGCCGCAGAAAAGGCGTCCTAAAGGAGTGTTTTTTCGGCCTCAGACTCTTCCTCTCCTAAACGAGGATGGAGTTCGGCCTCCCGTTCGCGCCCTTTGAAGAGAGCCTGGAAGGCGCCTAAAGGAGACGCTGCTGACTCCAGCCCAGAGCGTTTTCCCGAGGATGGCCTTCGGGACCTAAGAGGACTAGACAAGAGGAGCCTGCTCTTCAGGATCCGACCAAGAAGTTTTTGGTTAATCTGCAAGAGCAGTTAGCGTCGCTCGTAGGCTCTTTTGCTAAGGACTCTACAAGGAGGAAGGATGTCTCGCTCCCTGTTAAGAGTTCCGCTAAGCGTCCTTCTTCGTATAGGAGAGAACTCTCACGATCTCCAGGGCGTTTATCGCCTTCGTCAAGGGACTCGTCGGATAGGAGTTTGTTCTCCTGAGAGAAGAGCCCTTTCGCCCTATAGGCTGGCTTCCCCGAAGCGTCCTCTTAGACACAGCGCATCGAGCAGAAGCCTCGATCGGTTTAGCTACAAGGAACCGGAAACCGATTTAGGTATCAGGATCCCTTGGGTCTTCAGGACCAGGAGCCAGACAGGCGCAAAGAGGCAGCAAGACGCAAGAAAGGACGTCAAGAGCCTCTTAGAACGCTGGATTCAGGACGTCAGGATTCTGCTAGAAGGCAGGAATCAGGACGCTATGAGCCAGGACGCCATGAGTCAGGGCGCCAGGAGTCAGGGCGCCAGGAGTCAGGGCGTCAGGAGTCAGGGCGCCAGGAGTCAGGGCGCCAGAGGGCGGGTCAGGAGGTCAGCGGGCGCCAGGAGTTAGGACGCCAGAAAAACAGGATGCCAGGAGTACGTTAGGCGTCAAGTGTTAGGGCGCCAAGAGCCTGTTAAGCGTCAGGAATCAGGACGCGGGGATCTTTTCAAGCGCCCTGAATCAGGACGCCAGGAGCCTAGAGCGCCACGAACCCAAGGCGAACCTAGACAACAAGAGTCTAGTAGGCACAAGAGTGTTGCCGACAGACAGGAGCCTCACTCTTCGTATAGGAGTGCTAATGTTCGCTCACCCCTTCTCGGGAAAGGAGTTCTTCTCCCGGGAAGAGTCAGATCACTCCAAAACGATCTCCTTCTGTAGATCAGTTGGACCAGGTATCGGAAGACGAAGAGCCTGTAGATGTAGCAGTTTTCGGACTACAAGAGACTTTCTCTTTTGCTGCTAAAGGAGTTCGGAGACTCCCTTCATCCTGCGGACCCTCCTTCACCAGGATCGTTGATGTCCAGCACTAAAGCTCTCAAATCGTCTTCCTTCGTTAAGATGCGCCCCGCTCTTTGTATGAAAAAGGCATTGAAAACTTTTCAGAGTGGTTGACTTCCAAGAAGGGAAGCGGGCAAGCAGTTTTATCCTGCCCTCCTTCCAAGTTAACAGGCAAACCAGGAAGGTGGTACGAGACCAAAGAGCCGATGGGGTTAGGTCTGCCTTCTTCCGCGGATGCGGATTTTGCGTCCTTAGTGGACTCTTCTAGGAGGAAGTCGTTGCTGTCCTGCTAAGGCGACTTGGGGCATGTGTGAGCTGGACCACCTTCTAAAGGGCCTCTTTAAAACCCTAGAAGTCTTCAATTTTAGGACTGGGCGTTAGGAGCATTAGCGAAGAGAGCTCAGGACACGGACTTTGTTTCCATGGAGGAACAACTTTCGAGCGTCCTGGCTTGCCGGACAGAGCGGTCATGGACGGTTCTGTGGAAGTTGCCTCTCTTTTTGGAACGGGAGTTTTGAAGAAGAGATCTGTCTTTAGCTCGTTCTTAGCAAGAGCAGTATCACCCTTGCAAAGGACATCTCTTCTTTTTGCTCCTTTATCCCCGCACCTTTTTCCACAAGAGACGGTTAGAGAGGTTTCGAAAATCTCTTACGGAGAAGGCAACTCAAGATCTCCTCACGCACTCAGCCAAGAAGTTTAGGCCGGCAGTGCCGATAGAGAAGAAAGAGAGACCCTCTTTGTTCAGCCCTTTCGAGGGGCCTCCTCTTCTAGAGCCCCTCCTCTTCTAGAGCCCCTCTTAGAGGTCGAAAGACCAGAGAGAAAGAGTAGTACCATCTAGAAGGTCCTTCGGGAAGTCTAGATGAACAGCAAGTCCTCCAGACGAAAGTAGGCGCCAGGCTACTCCACTTTGCCAAAGTCTGGGCGCGCAGAAGGGAGCGGACTCCTGGTCCCTCTCTATCCTGAAAAAAGGATACTTAATCCTTCAGGGAAAATCCTCCCTTGACGACAACTCCAAGGGAGTTAACCGCCAGATACTCGGATCCGGTCCGAAAGCTTGCTATGTTGCAAGCAGTGGAACAGATGATTTCCAAGGAAGAAAGGTGTAGAACTGGTTCAAGATCTCCAGTCCCCAGGATTCTACAATCGGCTATTTCTCGGTACCGAAAGCATCGGGGGGATGGAGACCAGTTCTAGACGTCAGTGCCCTGAATTTCTTTGTCTTGAAGAAGAAATTTTCAATGGAGACGTCTTCCTCTGTTCTATCTGCTCTTCGTCCAGGGGACTGGATGTGTCCCTGGACCTTCAGGATGCGTATTTCCATGTGCCAATTCATCGGCAGCAAGGAAAATATCTGAGGTTCATGTTCCAAGGGAAAGTGTTCCAGTTCCGAGCGATGTGCTTCGGACTTTCGACTGCCCCTCAAGTCTTACGGACATCATGAAGAATGTAGCTTATTGGCTACATCTGGAAGGGATCAGGATCTCGTTATATCTGGACGATTGGCTAATAAGAGCCCAATCGGAGAAAAAAATGTTCTGGAGGACCTTTAGTGACTCTAAAGTTGACAAAGTCCTTAGGACTTTTAGTAAATCACGAGAAATCCATGCTGACTCCCCAGCAAAGTATTGTCTATCTGGGGATTCAGATGGATTCTCGGATTTTCTAGCGTATCCTTCGCAGGAAAGGAGAGAACGCTGCCTAGAAAAAGGTGTCAGTCTTCTTAAGGAAAGAACATTGTTCCGCGAGGGAATGGATGAGCTTTGCTGGGGACCCTCTCCTCGATGGAAACAGTTCGTTTCCTTAGGAAGACTTCACCTACGACCCTTCAATTTTATCTGAAGGAGAAGTGGGATTGGAAGTCCAACAATCTGGGAGAGACTTTTCCAATCTCGAAACGGATCAAGGAGAATATCGTTGGTGGTTAGATCCACAGAAAACTAAGCAGGGGAATCTCCCTTCGCTTACAGAACCCGCGCCTAGCGTTGTTTGCAGACGCCTCAGATTCAGGGTGGGGAGCGACCCTAGGTTCGCAAGAAGTGTCAGGCATTTGGGAAGGAGAACAAGTGTCCTGGCACATCAACAAGAAAGAGCTAGCTGCCATTCATCTAGCTTTGGTTCATTTCGAGGAACAGGTCTCAGGTCTGGGGATTCAGATTCACTCGGACAACACAACGCCCTCGCTTATATAAAGAAGCAAGGGGGGACGCCATTCCTTTTCCCTGTACGAATCAGCAAAGGATCTGCTGATTTGGGCAACAGGAAAGGAAGATCTCTCTCCTCACAAGGTTTGTACAGGGAGAGAAAAATGTCCGGGCAGATCTGTAAGCAGAAAAGATCAAGTCCTACCACGGAATGGACTCTCAATCCTCAGATTTGCCAACAACTGTGGCATCTGTGGGGAAGGCCCAATATAGACCTGTTCGCCGACCAACAAGAACCACAGATTAGAAAAACTATGCTCCCCGATCTCGGATCTCAAGCAGTAGCAGTAGACAGCTTTCTGCTAGATTGGACTTGGGCTTGGACGCGTACGCCTTCCCTCCTTTCAAGATAGTAGGAGAATTGGTTGAGGAAGTTCGCTTGCCTCGGAAGGAACAAGGAATGACCTCATCGCTCCCTTTTGGCCGGCTCTCGATTGGTTCACGGAGGTGCTGGAGTGGTTAGTGGATTTTCCAAGATCGCTTCCACTAAGGAACGATCTTCTCAAACAACCCCACTTCGACAGGTTTCACAAAAAACCTCCCCGCTCTAAGTCTGACCGCCTTCAGACTGTCGAAGGACTTGTCAGAGCAAGGGGCTTTTCACGAGAAGTGGCGAAGGCTATTGCAAGAGCCAGAAGAGTCTCCACTTCTAAAGTATATCAGTCGAAGTGGGAGTTGTTTAGAAGATGGTGTAGGGAAAAGAAAATATCCTCCTCCAGTACCTCTGTAACTGAAATCGCAGATTTTTCTCCTATATTTGAGAAAAGACTGTAACCTGGCAGTTTCAACAGTGAAGGGTTACAGAAGTATGCTGGCCTCCGTTTTTCGACATAGAGGAATAGATATGACAAACAATAAAAAGATCTTCATGACCTTATAAGGTCTTTTGAGACCACGAAAGAAACATTGTAACAAGAAGCCTAGCTGGAACTGGATGTGGTCCTCAAGTTCCTAATGTCGGAAAAATTCGTACCGTCTCACGCAGCTTCGTTTAGGACTTAACAAGAAAGTCTTTATTCCTTTTTGCGTTAGCAATAGCCAAGAGAGTGACGCGAGTTGCAAGCTTTGGAAGGTAAAGTGGGGTTAAGAAAGATTCAGCGATTTGCTCCTTTCAACCATTTTTTCTAGCGAAAAATGAAAATCCCTCAAAGCCTTGGCCAAGAAGCTTTGAGATAAAAGGAATATCTTCATTAACAGGGAGAGAGCTAGAAAGGACTTTGTGTCCAGTCAGGGCACTCAAGTTCTACCTGGAGAAGAAGAAGTTGCTGAAAGGTACAGAAGAAAAGTCTTGGTGCGCTGTAAGAGATCCGAAAAGAGCGATTTCTTAAGAACGCCCTTACATTCTTCATAAAAGATGTAATAAGGGAAGCTCACCTTAAATGCGAAGAAGAGCATTTAAGGTTCTCAGAGTTGAGAGCTCATGAAGTGAGAGCCATAGCTACGTCGATGGCATTTCACAAAACATGGTCGCTTCAGGCTCTAGAGTCGACATTTGGAGATGTAATTCGGTGTTCGCCTCGAATTACTAAGAGATGTTAAAATTTGTACGAAAAGTGCTTTGCTCTGGGAGCGTATGTTTCGGCGAATTCAGTGCTGGGAGAAGGGGCTGAGGCTAATCCTTCCTATTTAGTTTTAAGGCTTAAATTAATGTTTATTGGTGGTTGTTTTATTGGTTAATTGTCAGAGGGAATAGGGAACCCTCTTACAATTCATAGATTGTAACAAGACTAACAAAATGGTCAAGGTGATCGGGATTGGCTTCAGTGCCTCTTGTGATTTGTTTAATAACCGTTAACTCTGTCATGTAAGAGGGCGAGTCTCCATTGATATGACAAAAGGTCAAGGCTCTACCATGTAAGTGGGTCAGCCCCCATTGGTACGATCCAGTATAGGCTCTGTCGCGTAAGCGGGCTAGCCCCCATTGACACGATCCAAAGAGTTATTCAACCATAGGTTCATTCCTCGTTGAAACTCTTGAGGCAAGCAGACTCATCGACAGTAGTCATGAAGTCTTCAGACCCAATAAGGTAGGAACTATGGATTATGTTATCCAAGAACATAGGTTGTTTTTTCCCTGTTTTTTTTAATGTATTTAGTTAAGTATTATTTTGTTTTTAGCTGTCTCTTGCCCGCCACCAAGGGTGCCAATCAGCTAAGATATATCTGCTGGGTAAGTTACTTGTAAAAAAATGATATTGTTAAGATACAATAAAGTTTTGTACATACTTACCTGGCAGATATATACGATTAATGGCCCACCCAGCCTCCCCTCAGGAGACAGGTGTAAGAGAAATTATGGCTTAGAAAACGGGAATAGTTCCAGACCCCGCCACCCAGCGGCGGGCAATGGTGGATCACCTGACCTACCTGTCGCGTGCCGCGAGTTTTGAAATTCTGTCGGGACGACCGAGTCTATAGCTAAGTATATATCTGCCAGGTAAGTATGTACAAAACTTTATTGTATCTTAACAATATCATTTCACTGAAAACCAATTTTTTATTGGCCCATCACCCTAAGGGGGTTATTCTTTGCAGAGTCCCTTCGACTCATAGCTGCAGCCCATTTCATTCTTTTTACTGTACCTCCATTCACATTCTTCTTTCTAACTTACTTTCCACCCTATTGTATCATTTTTTCATGTGAGGGCCTTCAGCCATAAATTGTATAATATCTTGTTTTTACTACTCCATTTCTAGCTTAAAAATTGTCCCAAATGCTTAAGTAAAACCCTTTAAAAGAAAATGTTAGTCAAATAATGGCACTGCATGAATTGATCCCAGGACTTGAGCTACTGTGGGAGTCATTACTTAAGATACCTGATCAGGTGAACTTTGAGAAATGACAGTCCCATTACGAACCAGTATTATTCAGAGTGGGAAGTAAATGTCCCCAAGGCTTTCATACATAATTTATAAATGCAAAGACTTAAACAGAAAGAAACCTGAAGTGATATTTATATGCTATAGAAATACAGAGCTGACTTTTGTAAGTAGAACAAGACACATCCAACCATTTTGAACTTTACTAAATCACAATGATACCAATAGATTACATTAGTTTTGTAATTTGATCTAGAGTTCATATTTTTTGTGTTGTATATTTATGAAATTTAAAAAACAAAAAATCTTGAATTTTCCCTCTGCTGGGATTTATAATCTCCAGTATCGTACACTGTAGGCAACACCATAGATTTCAGAGTAAAGCGTTTTATTTGTTATCATGGTAATAGATTCAGTTATTGCCTCATTTTTTCAGTACAGGCATTGCCTATCCAGGCTATCCAATGAGCAAGTTTGTCAGTCACTGAAAGGCAATCACCTGAGCTATGAAGCAAGGGAGTTGCATGTCACGCCATCGAAATGTACTCACAGCGTCTGCATTTGGGTGCGGATAACCTCAAAGTGAGTTGAAATTTATTACCCTTATATTTAGCCTTGAAAAATCTCCCCCAAAAAGGAAGGTCGTCTTCTGAGTTTAAAAAGCAAACTGTAAATCCTGCCGAGATTTTAATGTAGGCTAACCCCTGAAGTGTTAATAGTTGTGTCAATAGTTAACTACCATCCCAACAATAACAGTAAAAACTGTAGGTAGTCAAGTGAATCAGATTTTAAAATCTTGAAGATACGATTTTACACATTAAGCTTTTGAATTAAGTGCTTTGTTTGTTGTATTGACAGGTTCATTGTTATCGAGCAGCATTAGAGGATATCATTGTGAAACATTGGCCTGAACATCGTCATGCTGGGTTGCGTTCCGTTAACCATGCTCACAAAATGGATTTGCAGAGTAAGATATCAAAATTTCTCATTTGTTCTGATACGTAATACAAACCTTTCGGTCCTTTAACAATAGGAAGGTAACTAGCGGCAGCTGGAATGGTCATAAGTCTTCGAACAAGGGAGTTCGGTAGTTAACTGCTTGTCCGACAGTGCGCGCGCAGCGTGACTGGGAGAGTGAAGAATCACTTTTGCTTAGGCCCAGGAAAAATGCAGAGTGAGGGGTGGCATGAGGTGGGACTATATGTAAAGGACCTCAGGTTTGTATAGTTAGGAAAAATGCAATTTTCTACAAATTGCCATTCGTTCCGATACATAATACAAAACACTTCTTGGGAGTAGCAATTGAAGGTTCTTCCATTGAAATAGATAACTAATTAATGGAGGCACATTGAAGTCTCCATGAATATAGATAACTACTTACTGGAGCAGCATGAAGTAACTACTACGGAAGCAGCATTGAGTCCATGAATATAGATAACTACTTACATGGAGAGAAGCATTGAAGTCTCTAGGAATATAGATCACCACTTACTAGAGAGAACCATTGAAGTCTCTAGGAATATGGATGACTACTTACTGGAGGCAGCATTGAAGTCTCCAGGAATATGGATAACTGCTTACTGTAGGTAGGCATGAAGTCTCCAGGAATATGGATAATACTTATGAGCGGCCATTGAGTCTCCATTAATAGGATACTACTTATTCAAGAGAGCAAAGGGCATTGAGTCTCCATAATAGGATAGCTACTTACAAGGAGAGCAGCATTGAAGTCTCCATGAATGTAGATAGCTACTTACAGGAGAGAAGCATTGAAGTCTCCATAATGTAAATAACTACTTAACAGGAGGAGAAGACAGGTCTTCAATGTATAAATATTACGGAGAGAGCATTAAGGTACTTCATGGATATGGATAACTATTTACCGGAGAGCAAAGATTGAAGAGGTACTCCCATGAAGTATCCATGAATGAGATAACTACTTACTGAGAGGAAGCATTGAAGTTCCGGAAATAGGATAATACTACTGGAGACAGCATTGAACACCAAGTGATATTGATAAATACTTTGGAGGACAGCATTGAGTCCTCCAGTGATATTGATAAACTACTTACTGGAGACAGCATTGAAGTCTCCAGGGAACACAGATAACTACTTAATGGGAGGGCCAGCATTGAAGTTCCAGGACAGATAACTACTTAATGGTACAGCATTGAAGTCTCCAGGAACACAGATAAATACTTAATGGAGGCCGCATTGAAGTCTCCAGGGATATGGATAAAATACTTACTGGAGGCATCATTTGAATCTCCAGTGTGTAGATAACTACTTACTGGAGGCAGCATTTGAAGTCTCCAGGGGATGTGATAACTACTTACGGAGGCAGCCATTGAGTCTCCAGATGTAGATAACTACTTACTTGGAGCAGCATGAGGTCTCCAGGATGTAGACTAACTTACTGACAGCGGAGCATGAGTTCTCAGATGTAGATTGAACTACTTACTGGAGACAGCATTGAGTCTTCAGATTGTAGGGATGTAGATAAATACTTACTGGAGACAGCATTGGAGTCTCCAGGGACGTAGATAACTACTTACTGGAGACAGCATTGGAGTCTCCAGGGGACTTTAGATAACTACTTACTGGAGACAGCATTGGAGTCTCCAGGGACGTAGATTACTACTCTAGTGAACGCAGCATTGAAGTCTCCAGGGACGTAGATAACTACTTACTGGAGACAGCATTGGAGTCTCCAGGGATGTAGATAAACTACTTACTGAGACAGCATTGGAGTCTACATGGACGTCCGATAAACTACTTACTGGAGACAGCATGGAGTCTCCAGGGACGTAGATAACTACTTACTGGAGACAGCATTGGAGTCTCCAGGGACGTAGATAAATACTTACTAGAATGGAAAGCAGCATTGCAGCACGAAGTCACAGTTCACAGAAACTACTTAGTGGAGACAGCATGGAGTCTCCCAGGGATGTAGATAACTACTTAGTGGAAGCAGCATTGAAGTCTCCAGGTCACAGATAACTACTTAGTGGAGACAGCATTGGAGTCTCCAGGGACGTAGATAACTACTTACTGGAGACAGCATTGGAGTCTCCAAGGACGTAGATAACTACTAGTGGAAGCAGCATTGAAGTCTCCAGGTCACAGATAACTACTTAGTGGAGACAGCATTGGAGTCTCCAGGGATGTAAATAACCTATTTAGTGGAAGCAGCATTGAAGTCTCCAGGTCACAGATAAACTACTTAGTGGAGACAGCATTGGAGTCTCCGGACGTAGATAACTACTTACTGGAGACAGCATTGAAGTCTCCAGGTCACAGATAACTACTTAGTTGGAGACAGATTTGAAGGTCTCCAGGGGATGTAGATAACTACTTACTGGAGATAGCATTGAAGTCTCAGGTCACAGATAACCACTTAGTGGAGATAGCATTGAAGTCTCCAGGGATGTAGATAACTATTTACTGGAGACAGCATTGAAGTCTCCAAGGTCACAGATAACTACTTCCTGGAGACAGCATTGGAGTCTCCAACAGGAGACTTCAATGCGTCTCCAGGAAGTAGTTATCTGTGTTCCTGGTGACTTCAATGCTGCCTTCAGTAAGTTGTGATCTACACTTTGGGAGGCTTCACTGATGCCTCCAGTAAGTAACTATCAGTATTTCTGTAGACTTCAATGGTGCCTCTAGTAAGTAGTTATCTTACATTTCGTGTAGACTAATTTTTCTCTCAGGAAGGTGTTATCTATATTCCTTGAGAATGGGCCACAGTGAAGGCCTGAAAGTACTTAAGTTTTAGTAAAATTCTATATTAATACTCACAAGTAAACAATTTATACTCAGTAATCTAGTGGGTTTCTTTCTTCAATGTAAGGAATTTTACAAGAATGGAAAATTTGACCAAAAAAAAAAAAAGGACATATAGTTTCAATGAATTTGTATTGCTTGACTTCTATAACAAAGGCTAATATGAAATTATGGTTTGTGAAAAAACATGAACATGACAATTGTGTATTACTACATAGTTTTTAGGTAAGTGCTATAAATTCATTTATGAAACCAGCTGATTTTAATAAAGAAAACTATTATTATATAATTACAAAAAGCTTGGGTGTCATACTTTTTAGCAATGATTATGACCAAGGACCAGCTCAAAGAGGGGAGAAAATTTAGCCATTTAAGTCATAGTAAAGAAATAAAAATCAAAACCTGACGAATACTGAAAGCAAAAGCAATTCAATCCAGCTCTTATTTCTATGTATCTACCCATTTAAGGTGCTCTGGTTGCAAGGTCAAATTGCAATACATATAAATATTCAGTATTAAAGTGAAATACCTTACAAAGCGCTTAATTACATTACACAGGGTAATCCATTATCAAGTGGGTCTTTAACCACGATGAATTCTTCGAACTACCACCATATTTGTCATGAACTCATATGAACCACACTATTCTGCGAATGATCATCGTGGAGTTTACTTTCATAAAAATGAAAATGCAATTGATGATTTCTTCTTGATGTTTTGTTAGGTCACATGTGGAGGGAAATTTTAAATATTGAACGAAATATTTGAAACTGTTTAGTTTGACTTCAATAACTTTTTTCACACCCTCACTAATATCGCTGTGTCGCCGTCACGAAGAGAGAGCGATATTGGTTAGGGTGTGAAGTTAATAAATATTGATCTACCATGGACAAAAGTATGATCCCAGCAAATGCCTACACAGCCACACATGAATCGGAACAAGGTGACGATTATGGTTAGTAAGCACTGAATATGATTTTCACCATTGCTATTTTTATTATTCTGTTATTATACAATTTTTCTATATATTTAACAACTTAATTCACTGGTAATGTAAACTATTATTCTTATATCATTAATATCATTAACACATTGTCTACAGTAGTGATTAGAAAATATGAGCATCGGCATCCAATATCTCAACCATTCGTTTTATCGTTACAAGACAAAACAGGCTTCATTGCTGTGTTACCAGACCATTTTCATGAAACATAAGGGGATGGGGTAAAGGAACACTTTAAGGCAACTGTATGTAGTACGTACGCTCACAGTGGTCCAGTTAGAGCTAATAAAGAGGAATGAAGTGATCTTCAGACAGCTTATAAACTTTCTGAAAAACATATCAATGTTATTATAGGTATGCAACGAATGAAAGTTAAACTTGCCGTGCAACTGCTGTCCAAAAGTACTTATAAATATTTTGATCACTTCGACAACCAAGGCTATTTGAAGAGAAGGGCAGGAAAATTACAAGCCATTTCATTCGGCTTGTTGATAGATAGTTTGATCCGTTTTATTCTCGACTGCCAACAGATAGAAAATCATCAAGAAATGCTTACGTGACTAAACCTGTAAATGCAAGACCAAATCTTTCAAGACATGAATAGAACCGCTAGAGAAATGAAAGTGAAGAAGAAGTACAATGCTCTATCCTTTGTCTAACTTGCTGAAAAAGGTCAAAACAATAAAAAAATCGGCATGATGTGACTACTTAAATTACAGACTAAATCAGGCTGGCGGGTTGGGGCACATTTTGGTTGCAAAAGTCAAATGGGAGCGTACGATCAGCACCCATCACCAGTTGCATTTAAACATCACAGCCCACCTTTTCGGAAAAGACAGCACACTTGTAAGCTCAAAGAGCAACGTTGAAAACTGCAACAGTGAAAATGTAACATGCGCCTCATTTTCCCACGTCCCTGATAAGCAAGATGCATCATTCAAAGACGAAGGAAATTCCCTTCAGAAAGAACCCAGCATATCAGCAATTTTATTTTGCTTACCAGTATTTAATAAGGGTGATCAAAGTAATGACTTCAAAGACCAGGAAGTTGAAGAACAAACATGGGAAGATGCCAAATGTTGGTGGGTTCATAGTTGCAAGTTTCCACAGCTGGAACATTTAGGAGCAAAAGTAACAAAGAAAGATGATATAAAGATTGGTGCCATAAGCTTTGGTGAAGGGAAACTAATGAAACCTAGAGTTTCTTGATCATCTGAAATGTATGGATAAGATGTTTGATTCTCACCATGGGAGGAAACAAAAATGTTTTAACAGCCTTAACAAAAGGAGGGCCGATTAATTAAATTAGAGGATATAATTAGCAGTCACATCCAAATAACTTCAAAAGTCAAAATATTTTGTTCCATGACATACAGTTTTTAGAATTCAAAATTTGAAGACACACATTAGTAGTTCCAGAAAAGCGGTGCATAGATGAAAAAGTTAGCGACATAGCTATTATATGTGCAAACGTGATTTTATGGAGATCGTTAAAAGTGCAATTTAAACATATTTATATTATTGTTTAAAATGTTCTTTAGAACTCGCTCATGATATTTAATATATTAAAAATATAGTTTTATTCTGACCAATTATTTTCCGTCAGAAACAGATAGTATTTAATAACGGATTAAAAAGAAGAAAGCAGAGGTAGGTTTTCTATAATTTCAATGTTATTGGCAAAAATGTTCAAATGATCTCTTTATGATCATTCTTCTTAACATAGTAGAATGAAGAAACTACATCTGACTATTAATTTAATTATCGAATAGCTTAGAGTATTTAGAAAAGAAAAAAAGAGAAAGTAAAGGCAGGATTGCTATAGGTTATTGCTGCGGTTAATGTAACGTCGTGCATCTAGCCGTTTAATCCTGTACCCCAGTTTAAGCTGCGCATGACAAGACCTTACATTCTCTAGACCTTTGGTTCAACTAGACTGTACTCACTCGGCACCACTGAGCACTGGCTCAATTAAGACTTTTTTTTTTTTTTTTTTTTTGTTTTTTTTTTTTTTTTTTTTTTTTTTTTTTTTTGATTGTTTTCATTTTATCATTGCATTCAATTTATTGTAAAATAACATATTATTTTTTATGTGAATTGGTACTGCTTTTAACATACATATTATTGTAAAGATTTTACTGCCTCTTCTTCTTCTCCTCAACAATACCACGACGCACAATAACTTAAAATCATTCATTCATTATTCCTAAAAAATATAATCGCTACCTCCCTCTACCTCAAGTTAGCTGTGTGTCACCGCAATGACGAATGATTTTGTTAATCCATTTGTGCTAAATTTTACAGTGAAATTGTTTTAATGTGAAAAGCTTTGTTCTTTCATTTACTATTTTCGTTAATATTGTCAACTAGACCGTCTCACTCAGCCCACTGAACACTGGCTCAATTAAGAGTTTTTCCTAATTTATTTTTTATTGTATTTGATTGTTTTCCTACTTTCATTATGTTAAATTTTTATGTGAATTGTTATTGCTTTTACAATACATACAGTAATATTTTAACTCTTCTTCTCTCCCAACATATCAACGCTCCCTCGTTCAGTCTCAAGTCAGCTGGGCATGATGTCACCGGGTTAAGTAAGAATTTTATACATCTTTTATGCTAAATGTTATATTGAAAGCTAAATTTTATATTAAATGCTTTATACTTTAATGTATTTTGTCGAATATTGTTATCATTAAACTATTTATTGTAAATGAAAAAATAAATTAATACAGTTTAACTTGTAAGACCGAGTAAGCCGTCTAATACAAGTATAAACTAGATAGTCAGTTGAAGTATGAGCATTTGTTCGACAAACAATACAAAAATTTTCTTGAGAATTTTGTTCGAAAAACTGAAAATTCGACAAATGAAACGTTCGACAAACAAGGTACCACTGTAAATCCATGATACTGCACATATCTTAAGGGCAAGTAGTTGATTACTATGTATACAGCAATGAGTCCAGGGCAGTGTGAGTTCATTTATCTTATTAAAAGATTATTGTTATCAAAGATTTGTTCTTAAACTTGAGGGACAAATGAGAGACAGACAGTTTGAGAGAAGTTGACCAACTTGTTAGGGAGATTTAAAATGGAATTAAAGATGAAATTTATTGCATAGGGCAGAAAGCAATGATTATAAATGTTCTCCTTGACTTTTGTTGGTAGATATTGTGAATCTCGCGAAAGAGCCTAGATATTCAGTTATATCCCATCTGACATTTCTGGTTGCCAAATAGTTATCTGACAATTTTATTAGAATTAGAAATGTATTGGATGGTTTCATTGCAATTTCATTTCAAAGAATGTCTCTCTTAGGTATGCAGAAGCTGCTGTGAGCCGATTGAAGAATGTTAGTCTCAACAAAGAGGATTTAAATAGTGAGAAAACTAAGGAAAATCTTAGTCGATGGATGCAGGTAAGATAGTCGGAAGGATTTTTTTTTTAGTTCCTAGTTCAGAGGGTTGTGGTTTTTAATTTATGTATTAATACAGTAAAACATTCAAGTTATAATGGCATTGCCTGTATGTAATTATATTACAGTGATCTTCAGAACAGTTTTGCTACTGTACTTCATGTAATTTCATTGGTCTGGCTATACTACATAGCAATAATATTAATAAGAGTTTAATAATGATGATAATGATTGGTATAATTAACTTTAGTTATTTAAAAATTTGAACACTTGTGTCAAAGTTCTGGCCAGATCAGGTTGGCTAGGAAACTGCTGTTAAATTGCTGTTTAAATCTAAAAGATTTTTTCATCATGTAAATGATTAATGCTTTTTTGCCGAGTTTTTTGCTTGTTTTGCTGCAAATCTCATTTTGAGTTGTGAAATTATTTTTGCCCAACAGTCACCGAGCACAGTTCAGGAATCTAGCCATTGCATCTTCTATAACTGATATTTTATCATCTTTACCAAAGTATGCTTGTTTTTCTTTTATCATTTGGGGGACTTTGATGATTATTCTGAGAAATTGTCATCTTTAACTGAAGTATCCACAAAGGTTATGGTAAATTATTGATTCAGAGATTTATAACACCCTAGACATACATAACTTGAAGTTCTTTAATTTTCTTTCATTATGAATACGGTGTTTGTTACAGGTAGTCGTGTATTACTCTCTGAGACTGCTGTTAGCACCGGTAGTGGAGTCGATAATATTGTTGGACAGATTAATCTTTCTCTATGAGAGGGGTAAGTTTTGCTTTTGAAACATGTTTATATTATAGTTGATGCTCCTTCTAAATGCTGAAGTTAGTTAAACTAAGATTAAAACTTTGCAGTTCCCAAGATCATATGATTTATTTAGTAAACTGTCTCATAAGAACACAGTTAGCTTTATTTGATATACATTTTAAGAGTGAACTATGGATAGTGAGAGAGCAAATAAAAGTAGTAGCAGTGATATTTGCACAATATTCAATTTCATATTTCAGAATAGACATCAATAAAGTTTTGTATTTTCAGGTATAGAAGGCATTCTCCTACCTGCTTTTGATCCACTCCTGTCTCCTAGAAATCATGTTTTAGTCGCAATTAAAAAAAAGGAAGTTTCGTGATAATTAAATAAAGTTTTATTAACTCACACCCTGGATGGTAAGGCAAATAAAAAAGAAAAATTCATGTTCTTGTAGAGTATCGCCAAACATTTAGCTTGTTTTTGTATTCATCATTTATACTTGTAAATTTTATCTGATAGGCTACTAAATTTGCAGCTCATGTGGAAGTCTGTCTCACTTGCTGCATAAACCCTCCTGGATGTTAACAGCTGAACTGACTTCAGAGTTGGTGTTTGCAAGTAAATATAATTTTCAGAAGTCAGCTTCCATTTAGAAAGTAGTAATGAGGAAAATCAATTGTGCCTGTAACGATTTCAGAGGCCAAATAATGATGGAGATCCATATGATGACGTAAACAAAATATGTGAGTATAGAGTTAATCTTTGGTATAGTTTTCTTAACAGAATACTGTGCAGACTTGTGTTCATATGAGATTCAAACTTACTACTCTTTTCTGATGAATGGAAATAGACAAGGTTGAAATGTCTCCCTGGAATGGAGTAGTGCTTGAAACAAAAGTGAGATGCTGTATCTGTGAAATAGTACATTGAAATTGCCTTTCTTACCGCACTGTCTGCAGCTGTGTGCTGCAGTTGCTTTTCTTATTGTATCTGCAGTGTGGGTAAAGTACTCTTCATATGACATACATAATTTTCATATTTCCCCCCCCCCTTTTTTTTTTTTTAGAATTTTTGGTACGCTTCTATGGTGGTTTTTTTTCCTAATTTTTTTTTTTATTGAACACCGACACTGCTGAATTTCAAGTCTTTTTGCGGACATTTACCAAATGTAAAATATCGTTTCATGTTAAACTTTTGGACAAATATACCAAATGTATAAAATATTTTCCCTTCTTGGTTTGTCTGCCCATTTTGAGTTCTTAACTTCTGCAGCTGTATTCCAGTTTAATGGCAGTTCAAATTACCAAGTGACAGTGCATAGCTTCATTCTGATGATAATTCTCAGATTGCTAAGTAAATTTTCATCTTTCTCTGCAGACCAATGAGGACATCCATATACTAGAAAGTATGTCATCCATATACAAGAAAGTATGTATATAGCTTTTTCAAATTTTTTTTAATGCATCTACTCAGCATTTTATGTAATGATTTCTGGAACATTTTTATATGTCCAGGTATATCACATTCTCCCTCAATCTTTGAAATTATGATGCTGTAATTCCAACTATTTTAGGCTTCTTTGTAGCCATCAAGAGACTAAAGGCCATTACAATGTTTGCAAAATGAAAGATCTTTTGTTGTTGAGATTTATACAAGGTAAACTGTACAAATATATCAATAGAATTGCCAACAGCCACATTTAAGGTAACAAAGAACTTTGGAAAGGAAAAAGAATTTTTGACTATTATTTAAAATTTAAGCACTACACAAGTAGTTAAATATAAAATTTTTTTTTGGAATGAATAATTATGTATGTACTCGAACATTCAAGTTGCCTGAGTACGTAAGCACCCCATAGCATAATTGAATAAAAGTAGTTTTTCAACTTTCTTTGGTTTATTCCAATGTACTTGTAAAAGGAGAACATTTTTGCAAGTAGGCCTGAAATAAACAATTCATTCTTGTCATATGTGTTAATAAATATACAGTGGTTTCTCTCTCTAAAAATCTTTTAAAGTAGTGACTAAATCAAACCACTACTAAAAGAGATAGCCAAAAAATTTATAAGCACTTGAATACAGAATTTAAGAAGCATATAACAATATTTCTGTATTTTGCTTGTCATATTCATATAAGACTCACCTTAATAACAGAGGCAGATATTATGCACCTTCCCAAAAAATGCAACTAATTTACCTACAATATATACAATATACAAGTTTGTTTTTACTTCCTGCTATTCTAATGAGATTGTGCAATATCAGAGAAGTAATTCAATATGTCATCAATGGAAAATTCTAAATTGATCATAGCTCCTGGGTAACAGCGATGAATGAGATCCTCAATCAATTTGTACTGACGAATAAATTCCTCTTGCATTGCTCATCCAAACAAACCTGTAATGAAGAGCAAGAGTAATCCAAACTGTCATACAATGGCATAAATGGTTGCATTATGGTTTACCATATAACTACTGTTCTTGTGAAACAAAAATTTTCATACAAACCCATTGCAAAGTTAAATTTCATGTTGTATCCGATACAAAATGCCTATCAATGATAAAGTATCCTTCCTGCTCATGTGCTGGACAGGCCATGCAGTTACTGAACGCAAAGGTGGATACAGGTGGCGACGGGGAGAGAGATGTCCACTCTGGCCCAACCAAAGCTACTTTTTTTTTTCAGCTGCAATAGAGGTCAGATGGTCTCTCGCTGCTCTCTCTCTATACCATTATTATTTGTAATAATGTGAATGATACATTTTCAGTGTATGTAAACACAAGACTATACCATTGCATTTGTTTTTAGTTTTTATTTGGTGCAATGGTGCTTATATATTTTCTCATGGAGAGTAAAAATGACCACTGTTTTGAAAATCGTTGATATCATTGATAGTCTAATCATTTTGTATCACTTTACAGCAGATCCTCATGATTTATCCTGTGTTGAATGGACTTCTCCACCACAATGGAAGCATTATGGTAAGAAAGACACAATCTAACAGAAGTCCCATGCCAAATCCTGGGAGCCTACGAAAGATGCTTCATCTAGCAGAAACCTACAGTCAACTCCTAGAAGCTAAAACAAAGACACTTCATAAAGCAGACCCCCATGCCAATTCCTGGAAGACTAAGAAATACTTTTAACAAGCAGAAGTCCCATGCTAAGTCCTGAAAGCCTATGGAAGAGACTTCATCTGGCAGAGGCCCCATGCCAAATCCTGGAAGCCTATGGAAGAGACTTCATCTAGCAGAGGCCCCATGCCAAATCCTGGAAGCCTACGGAAGAGACTTCATCTAGCAGAGGCCCCATGCCAAGTCCTGGAAGCCTATGGAAGAGACTTCATCTAGCAGCAGCCCCATGCCAAGTCCTGGAAGCCTATGGAAGAGACTTCATCTAGCAGAGGCCCCATGCCAAATCCTGGAAGCCTATGGAAGAGACTTCATCTAGCAGAGGCCCCATGCCAAGTCCTGGAAGCCTATGGAAGAGACTTCATCTAGCAGCAGCCCCTGCAAGTCATGGAAGCCATGGAAGAGACTTCATCTAGCAGAGGCCCCATGCCAAATCCTGGAAGCCTATGGAAGAGACTTCATCTAGCAGAGGCCCCATGCCAAATCCTGGAAGCCTATGGGAGAGACTTCATCTAGCAACAGCCCCATGCCAAGTCCTGGAAGCCTATGGAAGAGACTTCATCCAGCAGAGGCCCCATGCCAAATCCTGGAAGCCTATGGGAGAGACTTCATCTAGCAGAGGCCCCATGCCAAGTCCTGGAAGCCTATGGAAGAGACTTCATCCAGCAGAGGCCCCATGCCAAATCCTGGAAGCCTATGGAAGAGACTTCATCTAGAAGATATCTAAGCTAACTCTAGTAAACCGAAGAACGACGCTCCATCTAGTGACTAAAACTGAAGAAAAACCTTCATCTAGCAGATATCTAAGCTGACTCGTGGAAGCTGCTGAAAGACACTTCATCTAGCAAAGATCCAAGCCAACTTGTGGAAGTCAAAGGAAGACACTTCATCTAGGAGAGGCCCCATGCTAACTCCAGGAAACTGACGTAAGATGCCTCATCTAAGAGACACCTTATGTCAACATTTGTAAACTGGAAAGGATGCTTCATCTAGCAGAGATCCAAGCCAACTCCTAGAAACTGAAAGAAAGATGCTCCATATAGCAGACCCCCGTGTAAAGTTTAGAAGCTGAAAGAAAGATATTCTATATATCAGACCCCCATGTCAAGTCCTGGAAACTTAGGAGAAGACACTTCATAGAGATTCAAGATCTCTATGAAGAAAGATACTTCATCCAGTGGAGATACAAGCCTACTCCTAGAAGCTGACGAAACACACTTCAACTATAAGAGGCCTCATGCCAACTCCTCTTAGCTGAAGAAAAACGCTTCATCTAGCTCTTGGAAGCTGAAGAAAGAAGCTACATCTGGTTAAGGTCCTATGCTAACTCAACTCCTGGAATGGTAGGAGGACACTTTTTCTAGCAGAGAACAAAGCCAAGAAGCTGAAGTAAAATTGTACGCCTAATCAAGGTCCCATGATAACTCCTGGAAGGTGAAGGACACTTCACACAATAGTAGTTCAAGCAAAAGCGAAGATGCTACGTCTAGTGGAAGCCACATATCTGTCTTAGAAGAAGAAGGAGAAAATTATTACATTGCTAAGAGTAACATTTAAGTTTTTCCAAAATTTTCAATACCCAGGACCTTTTATCTTCCTTCTCTTCTCCAGCTGCTGCCATTTCAGAAGGCCAAACTGCAGTTTATGTAAACAACTTCACTTTCACACAAGACAAAGGATGATTTACAACAACTGAAATCCCTAGAGCAACCGAGGAAGGTCACACAAGACAAAGGATGATTTACAACAACTGAAATCCCTAGAGCAACCGAGGAAGGTCCAGCATTTATAGGCCTTACGTTCACACCTTCCCTCTCATTTTTTTTTTTTTTTAGTCAGCTGAATTTTTTTTTTTTGTCCTTAGCTGAATAGAGGGATGAAAAACATTACAGTCTCTCCTACAGGAGAAACTCCTCTGCTCACACAAGGACTCCAAAATTTTGAAAGGGAAGGTGAGCCTTTAATGCTGAATGAAAGCTAGACCTTCCTCAGTTAGTGTAGGGAAGGGATTTCAGTTGTTAGTTACGTAACTATCTATCCTTTTGTCTTGCCTTGCAGTTTGGGCTTTGGAGGAGGCAGCAATGCTGGGAAAGAGGGGCAAGGCAGATGGACATGGCATACACAAAAATTCTTCCAAAACTTGTGGTGCTGTCTCTGCTAGTTGAAGCTGGTACCACTTTGACTGCAGAAGAACCACCAAATTCTTCAGAGCAGCTCGGACCCAATGTCAGTGGACAATGTAGTAGTGCTGGTAACCCCCTTGTTTTTCATTCTGAACATGGGTTAGAGCAACAATGGATAGCGTTGGTTGGGTGATAATAGGCAGCTGCTCATATTAAACAGAGTACCACTCTTGACAAGCAGTACACACCACCAATCTAGTACATGTGCAGGAACGATACTAAGGCAAAGATTTGTAAACCTATGAAAAATATAAATTATGTTTCATACAAGTTAAAGTTTCATACAAAAGTAATGTTTAAATATACTTTAGGTACTTGATCAACAATAAGAACTTGAAAATTTAACAATTAGACAGGTTAGAACCTAAATTAAATAAGGACTTTTAGGACAAGGAGACAAAAAGACTTGCCTGAAGCAAGTTCCCTTCCTCGGACAGATGTTTCTCCACCTTTTTATACAGTTGATCTAATCCTCGTTTTACTTCCTTCCCTGGATACTCTCTAATGATAATAGGAGGAAGAAAGAATTAAGAATTAATTTACTTATCTTAGAAACAGAAATAAACTGAATATAATTAATACTACTAATTTGCAAAATTCCAGGTTCAGGTTTTTAAAATTACAAATGCAAACATTTGGTTTGCTGAGGATTAAGTAGTAGTAATTTAACACACAAAAGATCAGTTTTAGGGCCAGTGGTGTATCTTGGTTATGAATGGAAGTAAGGAGATCAGCAAGGGTTACAAGACTATAGTCCACATATACTAATTTTTCCTACCACATAAAGCTGTGACAACACCATTAAACTGGCAGCCAAACTTTACATTCACTATAAAATTACAAATTAGATTCAGAATATCTGAAAATAAATATGTATATCAGTTCAGAGTTTGTCGTGTCATCATTCCTATTCACCTAAGGAAAGCATACTTACTTGATAACTTTTCTGAGCTCTTGTTTACTGAAAGCCAACTGATATCCAACTTCTGATTCCTTCACACCACCAGCAACCTTTGCAGTAACGCCATCAAAGAACAACTGTCAATAAAGAGTAAATGTTGTCAATAAAGAGTAATTGTTGTAAAATATTAACACAATACTACTCATCATAAATGATCTGGTTAGAATGGTACATTTTCAATAGCATAAAAACTGCATCATTTACAATAAGCAAAACTCATCATACAAAAGGACATAAAATGAAGAGGATTACTGGACATCAACAGACAGTGAGATTATACTCTCTCTCTTAATAACTTTTACACTGGACTACTCTGCTTTTTAAGTCACTTTAGTACCCAAACCTGCAGTCTCTCCAAATTTCTAGATCTACTTTGATGACCAAGACCACGATTAAATCATTTTGGTCACTGCAGAGCAAGCTGTTTTGTCCAGAGCCACTCCATTACCAGATTGCTGCTCTAGTGACCAAAATCATAACTCGATTCTCTTCAGTCTCCATGATCAGTCCACTTTAATGAATGGAACCACAACCAATGCAGACTTGATGGCCAATTCGTGGCAAGAGCAAATCTGGGTTTCATGAGCAATGCCATTCTAATGTGGAGAGCTTTGAACAAAGCCACTCTTAACAGCCTTGGCCATGACCAGGCATGCACCAGCTCCAAAACACTCCAGCTTTCTCGACCAGTACCACCACCAAAAGGGTGCAAACCACTCTTAACATCCAGAGTTACTCTAGCCTTTTATAACTAAAGCTCTGAAGTTAAAAAATTTCTACATCTCATCTTGCCTCCAGTCTAGAATCTGAGATGTCTTTCAAGATGCCTTGATGTTCCTCTCAGGTACAAAAAACTTGACCCAAACAGCAGCAAACTGATCTTTCCCCTCTGCAAGGTTCCAAGCTTCAAAAGCAAGCATCACAGTCCCAATGATTTTCTCAAAGCACAGTGTGAGTCACCATTCAATAAAAACAGAAAGTAGGGTAAGATACAACACACAAAGTCAAGCTCACATTAAGTTTTTCAAGGGGTCTGCCAAAGTACTAGCGGTGACGATTTACAAGCATTCAACCGCCGTCTTGGTTGGTAACGCTGTTTTGCTTCTTTTCTCTGAGCATCCATGCCTGGTAACTTCAACTGGAACATTAGTTGATGCAGAACATGGTAGTTCTCTGAAATGAAATAGAGAATGATAAATGCAGATCATTTATGGAAGTGATATATAGAACATGTAATTAAGTGTTGAAAGCATTCAATCAAAAGCCATCTTACGTGTACAGTAACTGAAATATACCACCACGAAGACTTCGACGACAATATTGCGAGTACATTTGAATTTTCTATTGTAAAAAATGAAGAGATGCTATGTCCTGCATCCTACCATGGCTTGCTTCATAATCATTAGTAAAGGAAATGATGAATATTTGTGACATCATTTTGGAATAAATTTGAGACCTTTGACTGTGTAACAAAGAGAAGGACTAGTTTTGACATCAAATTGTTGGTTACTTACGGTAGACCTTTTTCACTCCTAGAATCTTATATTCTTTTCAACTTTACTCTCATTCACTAACCCTTATAGCAGGAATTGTATGAATTACTACAGCACAAAGTGTATGCATTTTTTCATTCCAAAACATCATAAATGTTATAAGGTTATTTTAGCATTGTTGCCCTGTTACACCTGCTTCTCAAGTACTTAAAACAAAACTGAATTAAAAAACTTCCAAAAGAAAAAATTTTAAGCTTAACCTCTTCATTACTGAAAGTTTGTTTGGAGGTAGGTGGGTATCACCATTCAAGTCTACTACACCGCACCGGGTGCATAAAGGTGGTACGCATAGTACCACCAAAACTCCTCTTTTCAGATAGGGACTTCCAATCATTCTGTAATAATTCGGTTTGAAGAGTTTGGAGCAAAATAAACAGTATGACACGATTGCCAGACGTATGATGAAACCCAAACCAAAAAAATATTATTACTGCGTTATAGTAGTGTGTAGGTGAACCAGTATGAACTGCGTCTCAACAAAAATCACAAAACCAGACAAGCGTAAACATGTAACAACTTCTTACCCAAGTATAAAACCAGTTGTATCATCATTTACTGTATATATTTATTTATTCACTTATTACATTTTACAAATAAAAGATATGAACACCAGATAAATGAAGGTAAAAATAAAGCCTTATAGTAACTTTATATATAAAAAACCAAACCAGAGAAAAAGCGAAAAAGAGATTTTTTCTGAGGACAAGAAACTTGAAAAATTAGTTTAGATACCCCTGATGCCCTAAAGTGTTTTCTGTGATGAAACTAATCTTAGAAAACGTCGAAAATGACATCGACCCAATTTTTGAAAGATATACTATAAAATTTGCGATTTCCATATTTATTGGCGGGGCTTTCGCTTTAGTTTTTGCTCTTTTTTTTGTTATTACGTGCTTATTTACTGTTCTATTTTTATAATACTTTATGTGCATGTTCCAGGTGCGATATACCAACATTCTGTAAGACCGAATTTCTATTCAAGACTGTAGTTTTCTCACGACACCAGTGTCCCTTGTACAAGGGGGACTGAGTTTCACATTTTTTTTTTCATAAAATCATTTATTTTCCCTGTAGGATGATAAAAAACTAACAGAGAATATGCGTTATTATAGTCCTAATAATACCTGATAATTTCATAGCCTGTCTTGATTAGTGTATTTTTGGCAAATATTTTTACGATCGGCACCCCTCCAAACTGGAGTCACTACCGAGAGATTCAGTTCGGCAGCGAACGCAATGTTTACATTCTGCTCACCCACCCGGTAAAGAAGGGTAACTGCATTCTCTTATTAAACCTACCCATTTTAATCACTTCTGGTGGCGTTCTCTGATGTTCACCTGCTACCCTTGGGATGTGCTCAAACATTGCCATTACTAACCGGACATACCACTTGTCCAAGTCAGCACGCCTCTCGCTCTTTTTGAAGACGCTTTCTGCAGTGTGGCAGAAATCCTATAAAAGAAAAAGAAGAATGAAATGCTAGCCAAACCAATTAAAAAATCAAAAATAATAACAACTTGAGATTTTTTAAAATTTCAGTCCAGTAGGTAACTCCATAAAGAAAAAGTGAGACTACAAATACTACTGTGATTTAAAATAATAAACTGGGTGTCCCATGTGAGAGAATTATAGTACCTCAAAATTATTAATAAACGGAATAATTCCACATTTCTTCTTGGTAACCCGACATTCTTGAATAGACTGCAGTTGTGAATTCATAAATCGATCAAAATTCCGCTTGGCTTGGACAAGGCATGATCCAAAAGTTGTGCTCAAAAATGATCCAGTGTCTTCTGCCGTTAAAACGTGCTCACTCAACCTGACATAAATGTAGAGGCAGCAACTGGAAAGAAAATGAAAAATTAGTTGCATAACTAAATCCTATTACGGCTTATCAATTTTCATTTATATGTGACAATACATATATGAAAATGATTCCTATGTTTGAAATTAACTCACCCTCTATGTTCTAAGTCATCAAAACCAAGGCTAAATCCATGGTTGTGTAGTAAACGGCCTGTAGTGACAATAAAAAGGAAAATGGAGAAGTGCATTTTTATACATATTACTTAAGAACTGAACTTACTAGAATCTGCACGGGTCATATGTATTGATGAAAGAGTTGAGCTGCTGTTCCAATGTCGTGAAGAGGGCTACCATCATGGCCCTAACTTCTCTGTTGACAAGTCTGCATTGACCTGGGGTACCAGCCGCCCCTCCACCAGATGATGTTCCTGCTGATCCGCTACTTTCTTCACTGCCACTTGATCCGGGTGTGCTGGCCACAGATGACGGGGCTTTCTATGTGATAAATTTTACAAGACTATTATTATGCTTTAATGTTGAAACTGACACGTATCACAGTATTACTTTAACTGGTGGAATTAAAACAACACTTGTTAGCCTGTAATGTGATACAAACGCAAATTAACAATTATCTGGGTTGCAATAATCAGCTCAGCTCCATCTTCAAGAAAATGTGAATTTACAAAAAAAAATAAAAGCAAACACGGACACTGGAACTAATTATAAAGAACTGCTAGTTTTCAGAATGAGATTACATATTCCCTTTCTTGATCTTGTCCTCCGACAACTTACTAACACTGTTTGATGACACCTTTCCTGAGAAGCTATATTCAGTCTGTCAGACACGGATACTAATCCATTCTAATTTCCAAGTACTGTACATTCTATGGTCACCCTCAGAAAATAACCTATCTCTACATGTCATTAGTTACCAAAGTTTGAACTTTTTTACTATATAAAATCATGGCACAACCACAGCTATTCTGTGCAAGAGCCAATATATAAAACTAGAAATAAACAACAAAAGGTTAATAAAGGAGGAAACGAATATGAGGTTTTCTATAGAAGCTCATAAGCTGTTTACTCAAAGTAACTGCCAACTTTGTTTCTACTGTAGTCAAGAGGATATAATCATAGGTTTTTCGAGTCCTTCATAAGAAACTTGATGATTCGAGTCCTTCATAAGAAACTTTTGATGACAATCTTGTCCTGTTTCTTCCCATTGAGGTAACAAGATCTCAAGAGTTCCAGAGAACGAGTGAATAAAATAGTTTTAGAAACTAGTAGTTCTTTTTTACAGACACCAAGAGGCCACGTTTACTTTTATTTTTGTATATTTTTTTCTGTTGAAGATTGAAGCTAGGTAGCACTTTGCATGCACATAAATTTTTCAACAAAGAATATGTAATCACATTATTTAAAAGTATTTTACGCTATTTTTTAATGCAAAATTCTAGAGAATACAAGATCTTTAACTGACAAGTAATACAGTAATACTGTCATGAAAAATTGAGACTTGCAGAAAAATTAAAAAATTAAAACCAATTCAGCAAAAGGAATGTCATCCTTTCAGATGAGTGGCTTCTTGCTGCACTAGGATTTTTAAGTGTCAACAGTTCATAATATATACAGTACAGTGATTACTTAGTAGCAGAGCATCTTTATAGAGTCAGAAAGGAAGAAAAATAGTTTTATCTAAATGAATATGACACGAAAACATAAGCTGCATTAAACATAAGTTATTTTTGCATTACCTAATTTTAGCAAGAGCATTTTATGAAATTGCCAGCCAACACTGACAAATATTTATGAGATGCTTCCTTTTAACATACAGCAGTACACTATTGATTTCCCAAGTCAATCAGGAACATCAACAAAATAACTTAACCTCAAGCTTAAAGATTCCAGGAAATTTGAAAGTTTAAAAAAAAGATATTTATATAAATAACTTTTCAAACTTATACAAAATGAGTAACCTTTATAATTTCATAAAAAAAACTCACGATTATAATTAGTCTACAGATACGTCAAGGTAACAGTAATTCTATTAAATGCACAAAATCTTTGAACTGCAATGGCTTCAGAGACAGGAACCCTGAAATCTGAAGAACAAATTAAGTTCAACTCAATTTAACTCAGTCATGAGTGATTGTTTAAAGAATGAGTTTAACTCAGTCATGAGTGATAGTTTTCTTTTAAAAATTCACAACAAATTAAGATATCTTAATATCACATGACTATTTATTTCTATTATTAAGCAGTGGCAAAATGTGCACGCATAATGCTATGACAAATAGTCTTTGTGTGCTCAATGAAGTAACTGAGCAATCTACAGCCTCAACAGAAGATTGATTGCATTGTCATACAGATGTCTCTCATGACAGCTGATATTACTATATTTGCTCTGAACTAGGACGTTTCAAGTTTAGTTTCTGAGCAATAAGTAGGTACTTCCTATGGGTTGGTTTTTGCAATAAGCACAGCAACCCTATTATTAAAAATATACATTAGTGCATCACACTCACTCAATTTGGGTTCCTTCTTTAACTTTACCCAGCTTTCATATATGCATCTATATTTATGAATAAATGATCTGGGTGAGTAACATCATAAAATAAACATTTACTACTTGCAAATTTTGGTAAACTGTGCATGTGATAGCAATTTTAGTGACTGCAAGCTATCTGGATATACTACTACATATACTATGTACATGGATTTTCAGGCGCTAGTGAAGGTTTGACACGAAGTGCTAGTACTGAATAAGCTTTGAAGACATTTTTGTTTTTGTTTTTTTATGAGAGTTTTGTTCCGGATCCAGTTTTCAAGTCATAACGACGACCTGTGTATCATTTTTCCATGCACGACACCACGATTGATTATTTAAGCTGTAATTGCTGTAGCAGGCAAAGAATGGAGAAAGTTTGAACAGCAGCAGCAGTGCCTAGTGCAAACATACGATGATTTAATATGCTCATGTGGTATTTAGGGAAATACCTGAGCCATTAACAGCCATACCGAAGGATGGCATCCTGTCACTTTGGAAGCCACTGTGGCCCAGTGACTAAAACCCCTTTCTCCCCTTTGAGTTGTCCTTGATCTCATTCTCGAGATGTGGCTGTTTCTTTCCTGCTCAAAATTTTTCATGTTGGATAAACAAACATATATAATACAAATTCTGGAAGGCAAAAGAAGCTTAATAAACAATTTTTTTTAATGTCTGTTTGCTAATTTTTGCAAAACTCCGAACTAATTATTACACAAATATTGGTATTAGATAAACTGTTCTTATCAAATCAAAATGAAGTCACTAATTCTACATGCACTGTTCTAAATAAATTAAAATTATGTCAATGAAGTGCCAAACAGTACTACAAGTGTTACTTAACCAATAATGCAAAAAGAACTGCACTGGTCAAAATACATAAAAATAAATTTTCAAAATGATTTCCAATTGGGAGACAGAGTGAAGATATTTATATTCTAGAAATATTTGTACTAGTTTTTACTATCTCTGAGTGAAGTACAAAATTAAATAGTAATATGTACATAATGCAACACACAACAATCATGAATCATTGTACCCCTGACTCTGTGGTGTAAATGTGACAATCCTTTAGTTATAGAAAATTACCAGTAGTACTGTATAACTACCTATCTATCTAGTACAACACATCAATGGAATATCTATCAGTGAAAGGACATGCAATACCTGGCTGCCTTTGTAAATATTTTAAGAACTCTTTAATGTTACAACTAAACCTGGATTTACAATCTTACCTCTGTTCCCGCTGCATTTAGATTGAAGAATGCAATACAGAACTCTTGCTCTGCCAGACACACTGGCTGCAGCTCACTCAGCACCCTTTCAAATATCTCGTCAAACTTCTGCCTCTCTTGCATGTCCAACTGAAAGGCCATTTCATATATTAGAACAAGAACATGAATTAACATGCAGTAACTTATATTAGTAACCATCAAAATGGGAAGATGACAATAAGAGAGAAAAAGGTCTGAGTATACTAGGGCTGAAGAGCTCAGCACTCGTGGACGAGAAGATTCATTACAGTTCTGAAAAATATTACTACTGAAGCTTCAGTTCCCAGAAGTATATACAGCCAGAGCTACTCAAAATTCTAACCTAAGGTTTCATTGAAGAATCTAATTAGCATACGCAATATGAATAATAAAAAAGGAACAGAAAAAAGTTAATTAGAACCAACAAAAATCCTGAAGAATAACAAAAGTCTGGAAAACTCTGATCAGTTGGCAGATGCATAAAAAAAATGAGGCTTACGAGTTTAGCGGAATATATCTCCAATACAACACTAGTGAAATAACAGCTTCACATCCACTAGCCAAAAATCCAACTGTCTTTTCAGGTACCAATACCTCATCAGATAAACTAATATAATAATTATAATAATGAGATACCTATACCTCATCTGGATAAACTAATAATAATAATAATGCTCACAGGAGCTTTTACCATTTATAAAGTGGGGTGGTAGCTTTTAAAAGCTTATAGAAAATAAGTAGTTCCTATATTGAGTGGGAACATTAACTACATCTTGTAATAATGACAAATTTTGAAAGTAATTGTATTTTTCCCAACATACAAACCCTTGGTCTTTACATATGGAATTTACTGACAGAAGGGGAGGAACCCTCATATCTACATGGTATGCATTCTCTTCTGCTGCTTGCCGTTTGACATATTTCTTTATTATTATTTTTTTTAAAGAAAATTTTTGTTTTGAGATATATATTGCCTATATTGAAATAATGCAAAAAGTTCTCTTTCATTACATTTTGTTATTTTCATTTCTTACTTGCTGTATAGTTATTCAATAAATGCTACAAAAATTGCAGCCTATGTTCTTAAAAACTCATACAAACATCACAAGGATGACATAGGTCTCATCAGTTAGCATTATATTTAGAGGAACGAAGCATCAACTTACCTCAGAGCCCCACAAATCACGATCAACACCCAGCAATGCTCCTGTAGTGGTTCGGGTGCTTAAAGTTTGAGCACCATGTTTTATTTGAGATGTCAACTTTCCAGCAACACCTGCCATGCTGGCCAGATCTTGACTGGAGCCACTTCCCCTTACTTTCAATAAAAGAAGAAAATTGCTTTTATCTTTAAGTACGTATATGTATTTCAAGTATTTTAACAACTATAAACAATTATTATGTAATTGAATGGAGGTCACAGTGACATCAATAAATAGTATTATAGTACCTACAAAATTATGGGATGTGTATCCACTTTTTGCAAAACCTACAGCCAATGCTAATGATATATGAATAATTATGTAAATATGCATTTACACATTTGAATGAGATATAAAAAACAACATTAACAAGTTATTTTTTTCTAACTGAACCCTTGGATCTTTTATAAAAAGAAATATAGTACTAAAAATTACAAAAATAACAATCATCATGAATCCCAGGGCAGAATGAATTCTCAATTCTTCACTACAATGAGAGATGCCAGAATTTTGATGGACGTAAATTGGGTTTTCGGTACACTTTATATTTAATATTGTGACAACCAGAACTTTTTGACAAAGATGGAAAAATAAATTCAACAAAAACTTCCAAGAGGAATACTAATGTTCAAATAGTAAACTATAGGAAAATAGTAAAAACAGTACACTGATATGTACCCAAATTCTTTAAAAAAATATATAAGGAATTATATATTCAAGTGAATAGGTAGCAACATGGCAAATGAGAGTGATTAGGCCTATAAATCTTTCACATCAATGAACAAATATTCCTAGAGGTAAGAAATGATCTTCAATACCATAAAATTTAACTGAATTATGACAAATTTTTAGTATACATAAATTATACAATACTTTTCAAGGTTAAAACTTACATCTCCTGCCCCCAGAAATGCGCTGACGTGCCTCTTCAAAGAACAGCCTTATGTCCCTCTCATACAGTTTACTTATGGAGTTTGCATAAGTTTTTTATTCAGGTTGTTGGTAGGCTTTTGTGATCCAATGCTCTAACCCAGTGCATAAGAGGAGTGTAGGGATGTCAGTTCTGTGTGGATGCTTTTTTTTCCCATGACGTGGAAGCGTCAGCTGCTCAGCGTGAAGGCTGAGCGTCTCTCCTGGATCATTCCCCTGAAATGAATTTATATTTACAATGAAAATCATTTCTGCTAATCAGGGGGGGCGTCAATTCAGATTTTTGTTGGGGGGAGGAGGGCAAAGACAGTTTGGCAAGCAAAGTGAGCCTAATCAGCTGGTTTTTTTTTTTTTATTTGAGCTATTTTATGTGCTTTTTGAAGCCACATGAGCAAGGTATTTCAGCAAAAACTATAAACTCCCACTACTGTTTGTTTATCTCATCATCACTGGTAGCTAGTAGACAGACAAAGATCAAGAAATGTAATATTTCCGAGAAATTTCATATATTTATGATAGCACATTTAAAAAGAACACATGCTGTTACTTCTTGGGGCTTGGGGGGTGAGGGGGGCAAGTTGAGGTTTGGGGAGGGCAACTTGAGTCTTGGGGGGGGCAGTTGGCCGCCCAAGCCCCCCCCAAATGACGCCCCAGCTGCTAATGTAAAAGTAAGTGAACTTCCGGGAACCGACTGTTTTAGAAAAGGAAATATTAATTTTCTGGGGTATATCAATAATTATACCAGAAATTAAGTATACCATATACATACATATACATTAGAAATTGGCCATATATATATTTTAGAAATTATATGATTCATGCTACGACAATTTTGTTGGTTACTGAAATATTAACAGAATACTGTAATTCTAAATGTTAGCCAAAAAATGTTCACAAACTTACCAAATGAATGAACAGGTTATTAAGGTGTCTTGAAATTATTTGACTAAATCTACTTTTCAACTTTTCAAATCTCTTCTTCTGGTCTTGAACAGCCTGAAAATAGGAAATATAACAGTGTAAAAGAGGAAGATGAATTAGCTTCTCTCAAATATCTGCCTTACATTTCCATATGAAATCCTAAGCTTACCTACCAACCTCAAAGTATTAAGAGCAGCTAATTGTTTCTCACAAACACATCGCAAAATGGTGAATAAAATCTTTAAGTTTCATACCACGTTTCTTCATTAATTTATAAAATAAATATAAGAGTTGCCAAGATCAGCAAGGAGAGCCTTTGCAAAGAAACTATTCTTACCTGTTAAATGTTCACCAACATTAAAGGACAAAGCTTACATAAAGGAAGGAATTCAAAGAATTGGAAGCCCAAGGTATCTTTGTTTCTAACCTTTGTAGGTAAAAATAGAGTGCTAACCGATGCCTAGGGTCTCTGAAGTTCCCCCCACTCATGTATTTCAGATAGTGTATCTACACAATTGAACAAAACATCTTACAACTCATACCTGTAGTTGTGACAAGTGCGTTGGAATTGGAGCACTAATTGCAGTTTGAAGAGCTGTTGCCGCCTCAATAATTTGCGGAAGGGTGCCAGTTTTATTCAGATCTGCCTCTAATAAGACTTGCTGATGTCGCTGGGGTAGTTCTAACTGATTCTGGAATGAGAAAATCCAAGTTTTTATTAATGCAAACATATTAAAATGGTATCTAGCATTAAAATATTGTCTTCAAAAGAAGGAAACAACATATTGCAGTACTGATACAATCTACGTGTAAAAGTAAGGACATTCAACACTCAAAAACTAAAAGCACACACAAAACCCACAATTAATTTATCCAGTTCCTCCAAGAGTTTAGAATTATTAGCATTTGTCTGTTCAATAGAAGTGTTCTTATCTGCCATCTTTTCAATAGAGTCTTTTACATGCTGCAGGATCTCATCGTACGAATCAAGTCGACTCTCTATCTTTTCTGATTCCGTGTAAGCCGCATCAATCATATCCATCAGAGCCTCTACTTGAGCTTCTGATGCCATCATACTGTGAATGTTAGCCTGAAATGTAAATGCAATACTTTAGTTAAGGAACAAGTGGATGTAACTGACATTCAAATATATCTGTATACATAAACACAGTCGACTTAACTAATCTTTACTTGGCTTGGCTTTGATGAAAATGATAAAAATACTGTCCATGTTAAACACTAGGTAAATCAAACTAAAACACCTTCCCTACCTCTTATCTGTAACCTACTCACCCCATCAAGTACAGACAGATCACGAGACAGCTGTTCTGCAAAGGCCTCGGCATTACTGACAGCTGAGTCACACTGTTCCATGAGTCTCTCTAAATCTAACTGTTCTTTCTCTGACAATGCCCGATAGTCACCTTCATCCTCCAAAGCAGCTTCAACTGTATCAAAAGCTAGAAATGAAAATGTGAAAAGACAACAATTAGGGTAAGAAGAAAATCGTAGCATTGCTTAAGTACTTAAAACCTTATGTTGGACATTAAATATGCATTCATTTCGTTAATATGTGAAGGACATGAAAATAAAACGGTGCTAGGAAAATTCGGTCCTGAAATCTCATTCTCAGAAAATTCGGTCCCAGAAAATTTCTAAAATCTAAATAACCAAGCCCAATATAACCTTCCTGGAAAAAGGCATATGAATACATGGAAAATAGGATGTTAAAAGAAATGAAAATCTTTTATTTCTATCAATAACTTTAATGACTCGTTTGGTTTGGAGATCAATTGTTTAGCCATCCAGACGAGATATTTTACAAAGATCAACAAGAGCGTGAGAACTTTATGAGCCTGGGATTTGTTTACAAACTGTAAACGAAAGCGTAGGTGGTGTTAAAGGACGTTTTTAGGTAGTTTTGTCATAAGCACTTGTAATGGTATTTTTTGAGAAAGATAATTTGTGTACTTTCATTAACATTCATTGACACCGCCTATATATAAGACGCCTATATATAAGAAACGGTGACATTTGTAACTCAGTTTTGAGTCACTCTTCATCCAGGATAAGCACAATTTTCCTATTTGAAGAACCCCATCATGGCTGCAAAATATTTTAAAAGTGAAAAAAACAAAGACAAATTGATTGATGAAGTTAACTATGTTTATGACTTTCATAAGTTTAGTTCTGACAAGACAAAGAAATTGTGGCGCTGTGAGAACCGTAACACGCCGTGCTCATGTTCATACAGAGAATAAACCAGGTGAACCTATAATAATTTCAACAATCAACAGTCATGATCATGAACCAACGCCGAATGGAGTGGAAGCTCGTCTCGCTATTTCAACATTGAGAAAAAAGTTGCAGGAAGGAGGTGAAACAAGTACTCGGGTGCTCATTTCCAAAGCTACAAGTAATATTAGTGAGAATGCAAAATATGAATTACCACGGTTGCAAACGGTTTCTAGAAGCATTACAAACTGGCGCAATAGAGCTTTTGGCGCTCCTCCATTGCCTCTTCGACGAACAGGATTTCAAGTACCAGATACTTTTAAATATTTACAAAGCGGTCATTTGTTCCTGCAATGCGACACAGGCAGTGACGATGAAAAGCAGGTTTTAATCTTCGCCTCCGACGAAGGTCTTCAGCAACTGGAAAATGCATCAATTTTAGGAATGGATGGCACATTTAAATCACCACCAAGTATATGGTATTAGCTGTTCACCATTCATGCCTTCATAAATGGGAGATTTTATCCAAGAGCTTTCATTTTATTGCTGGACAAAACTCAAGCATCAGTAACGAGTAAGCACCCAAACATTTGGAAGCTTATTGATGCTCTGCAAAAAGAAGAATTCCTTACACAGGACCAAGATAATTCAGGCGCAAAAGAAGAAAAAGTACCAGTCAACAGATACGAGAATAAAAAATCTTGTAGAATCATATGATGGTGAAGATAAATTAGCTTTCCTTAAGGCTATTGCTCATTCATTGCATTAATTTTTCTTTTTATGTTTTGATAGTTTAAACATTAGTTCTCTTATTACTGATTTATTTTAAATGGAATTTACCTATTTCAGGGTTTGATAAATTTGATAAAAAGAAACATTGTGTATGACTTAAATAATCAATTAAGCACGTGTTTTTATACATACTTTTTAAACTTTTATTGATTTATTTTGCTCTGCATTTTCCTAAATTATGTTTTGATTTCTTTAGTAAAAGGAATATTATGTATAACTTTAATGATGGTTTAAGCATGAGTTCTTTATGTATTTATTGATAAGAAGGAACTTGTTACTTTATATTTTTTTGCTTTTTAAACTTCTATGCATTTACAGTATTTTTTCCGATATGGGACCGAATTTTCCGGGACTGAATATCCTGGAACCCAATTTTCTTGATTTTGCGCACAATATGCTATATTTTATATTATACTGTATAGGTTTTTTGTTGAAGAAACATACCTTTTTTTACACTTTTATTAATAAAAGTGTAATTCTATACTTTGTTTAATTTTTTCATCAGTTAGATTACGATTTCATTGTCAGTATATAAATAATTTCTCGGACCAAATTTTCTGAGACCGAACTTTCTGGGACCAAAATTTCTGGTCACCAAATAAAACAAGTAAAAAATGAAAACAAGTACATAAAAAAGCGCCTTAGTTTCTTCAGCGCAATCGAGTTTTCTTTACAGCGTATAATCAAGGCTACAAAAACAGATCTTTGCATCTTTCAGTCATCTCAATAAAATGCTGTACGAGCTAATTTCACGTACGACAACTCACTACATTTTGATCTTAATGCAAAAAATACTTTGTATTAGGAAACATACCTGCAGTGGTAACATCACCACTGTCTGCAAATGCAGCATTTTCTTCAATTAAGTCTGAAGGAATATTAATAAATTGCGGTTTCTGCTTTGGCAGGTAACGACAGCAAAGCTGCAAAGAGAGCACAGAAAACAAATGTAATCTCTCATATTAAAAATGGTTGGGTGCAATGTGGTTATAAGCTTGCAATGATAAATTAACACATTCTTGAAAATATGTGCACCAGTGAATTCATGAGAACATTACAGTCTCGGTTGTGATATCTACATAGTTTTTGTTTCTATTACTTTAAACAAAATTTGTAATATAAACTAAAAGGAAGGTTATGGGAACCTTTCCATTCCACTCCTTTCTTAAAAAATTCCTATCATATTGGTAACATTAAACAAAATCTACCTTGCACTTTCTGTAATATGTGATACAGACTTATTAATTTTACAAACATTTTCATAGATTATTTTAAGATAAAAAAAAGGAAAGCTGATGTTACCAGCAAAGCTAGACCTCTAAAAACATACAATTTGAAAAATATTTGTAGGGCATAATTCATGCAATATTACAACAACTGTAAAATGAGGAACTTTAATTCATCCAATGAGCAACAATTAAAGTTTTACCAGATACAGTATACGTAGTGTGCTCTCTTAAAATTAGATGTTTATTCACTTAGATCTATGAATTCTAAGTTATCAAATATACACAAGTTTTAAAAGGTGACTGATGTGCCAAAAAATTATATATTGAATAACAGCAATAAAAACTGCTAAATTTCACATTTGAAAGAATACGACAAATAAGGATTAGGTGGTATAACTACGTATTTCTCAATTTAATAAATCTAGGTCTGAATTACAATACAAAGGATAATGATTGCAAAGCATCATGAGTTGCAAAGGATCATGACTTTCAACTTACCTTCCAAAGGACTTGAATAAATGCATTCTTATCTGGAGTGCTATTTGCAACCCACTTGTAAACACGATCGAAAGTCAGATCAAGCTCTGCAGTGTCCTGGAAATATTTAGAAAATAATAAGAAAATCTTCCACCAAAACCGAACTTTTCTGCCAATAATTAAGCATTGCAAATTATTCATTTGCATTTCTCATAGATACACAAAGTTGAGTCTTTTATCACAAGTTACCACTAACAACTCTCAAGACTGCTATTTTGCTTTCTTTTCCTTAGTTCCTCATTTCATCCATAAAAATATATGTAAACCAGATCATTCATCATAATTAAAGTCTACAACGCAATTATGGCCTCAGCAAAACATAGAATGAGGAACCACAGGTTCAAGTAACAAACAATTCCATTCACCCAAAGTGCCTATGCTGTTCTTAGAAACATTTCTTCCCTATAGGAACAGCATCCATCATTCTTTCGAGATAGTTATGCAAAATAGCAACAGTAATTTTTATACTCTTTCATGTTTAGAAAATATGATCTTACCTTATTCTCATCTCTCCCATCAACAACCTGCAACTCACGAAGGAGCCAAGAGTTTTTCTTCTTATATATATCCTTATCTGTCTTTTTAACCTGAAACAACCAAAATGTATAAGTTTTACAGTTCTATAGTGAAATTTATCTTTGATAATGCTAGGAATAGTATATCAGTTTTAAAGTTTATGAGTGTTTCTACACAAATACAATTCTTTTAATCTTCACAAGCCTCATTTTATCTGCTCAGTAATAAGAATGCTATCCGACAGTAACCACTACACATCACCACTGTCATCACAGGGAGTTGAAATGAACAGGTGCAGAGATTCTGCTAAATCATAAGGTAGGTAGGTGTTTTTAGGTATGTCTGTGGTGTAAAATGGACACTTAATTATTTAATGTTATCAACCTACTTTTCAGTGGTCACCATACAGATTAAATAAATACTCATAGCCATAAACCTTAAGGAATCTGGGTAGCTAAGAGAGACAATTACGTATTTTGTAAAATACGTAACTGTTTACACAGGTGTAATGGCGAGACAAATTTTTCCTGATGATAACTTTAAGAAGCCAAAAATATGTTTGAGATATGAATGATAAGAAATTTCTCAATTAGGCAGAATAGTGTATATAATAAATACTTTACCTGATGAACTGTAGCACTAACAGGTTTTTCCTTATTTATGGTGGCACACAAGAAACTGGTTTTCTTTTTCTTCCCAGGCTTCGTAACATACAGAACACCAATCAGACGTTCTTCAGTGGGCTCAAAAACATCACGCTGGAGACTATGGCGAATAGTTGCCATGTTTTTACCCTAAAAGCTGAATAGAAAAAACAAGATTATTTGGAATGTTGAAATATCAGATTCATAAATTTCATCTTACATAAAAATGATATTGTTATGATACAATAAAGTTTTGTACATACTTACCTGGCAGATATATACAATTACAGTGCCCACCCAGCCTCCCCTCAGGAGACAGGTGGGAGAGAAAATCTGATTAGAAAACGGGAATGGTTCCTAGTCCTGCCACCCAGCGGCAGGGCGGTAGATCACCTGACCTACCTGTAAGCGTGTGCAGTGAAATTTGAATTTCTGTCGGGGACGACGGAGTCTATAGTTAAGTATATATCTGCCAGGTAAGTATGTACAAAACTTTATTGTATCATAACAATATCATTTTTGTACATTCAACTTCCCTGATTCACACCATTGGTGGAGGGTAAGAGACAGCTAACTACTGAAATAGACAGGTAAACAACATACGTTGTAGGTATTAAAAACCTTGGTTCCTACCTGATTAAGCGGAAGACTTCGTGGCTACTGCCCAGGAGTCTGCTTCGCCTCAAGAGACCTCAGCGAGGTAGTGACCTCATGCTAAGAGTTCTTGTTGGTCTATCGATGGGGTCTTATCCGCTTACTCGATAGAACCGAAGGATTTTGTCAATGGGTGCTAATCCGCTAACATGACAAATACCTTGCCTAATGGCAATAAAGGAGCACAACACCGATCCCGATCACCTGAACCTAACACCCGGGTTAGTACAACGATTTGAAAGGAGATATCCCCGATCTCCTTCCAAGCAACCCTAAAACTCAACACCACAATTAAAAACACAACTAATAGTTAAGGATCAGTATCAGCTCCCTTTCCCAGCACAGAATCCGCAGATACGTACGGACCGAGAGAAAAACATTTCTCATATGTTACCTTGACGTCCTTAAGGTAATGAGAGGCTAACGCAGAGTTGCATCTCCAGTAAGTTGCCTCCAGGATGTCTTTCATAGACATGTTTCTATGAAAGGCCAAGGATGTGGCAATGGCTCGCACCTCATGAGCCTTTACTCTGAGTAGCCTGAAGGAGTCATCTGGACATTGTTCATGGGCCTCTGAAATCACGTTTCTCACGAAGAAGGCTAACGCGTTCGTGGACATAGGTCTCTTTGGGTCCCTTACTGCACACCAGACTTTGCTGACACCCCTTGAGTTGTTCCTTCTTACGAAGGTAAAACTTAAGAGCCCTGACTGGGCAGAGGGACCTTTCTATATCTCTCCCCACTAGATTAGAAAGCCCTTTTACCTCAAAGCTCCTGGGCCAGGGCTTGGAAGGGTTTTCGTTCCTAGCCAGAAACAGCTTGGAAGGGTTTTCGTTCTTAGCCAGAAACAATGTCTGGAAAGAACATACAGCTGAGTCTCCCCTAAAGCCCACGCGAGAGTCCAATGCATGGAGTTCGCTAGTTCTTTTTGCAGTAGCGAGGGACAAAAGGAAAATACATTTCCTCGTGATATCTCTGAATGAGGCACGATGAGGTGGTTCAAATTTGTCCGATGTGAGTAATTTTAGAACCACATCAAGATTCCAACTAGGAGTTCGAGGTGTTCTAGACTTGGAAGTCTCGAACGACCTGATAAGATCATGTAGATCTTTGTTCTCCGCTATTTCTAGCCCCCTATTCCTAAAAACAGCGGATAACATACTCTTGTACCCCTTGATGGTGGATACAGCTAGCTTTGATTCCTCTCTAAGGAAGAGAAGGAAATCGGCAATGATGGTCACAGAGGTATTGGAGGAGGACAGCTTCTTCGTCCTACACCATCTCCTAAAGACTTCCCACTTCGACTGGTAAACCCGCAGTGTTGAAGACCTGCGGGCTCTAGCGATAGCGCTGGCAGCCTTTCGCGAAAAGCCTCTCGCTCTGACGAGTCTTTCGATAGTCGAAAGGCAGTCAGGGAGAGAGCGGGGAGGTTTTTGTGAAACCTCTCGAAGTGGGGTTGTTTGAGCAGATCTGTCCTGTACGGAAGAGATCTGGGGAAGTCCACCGTCCATTCCAGTACCTCTGTGAACCAATCTTGAGCGGGCCAAAAGGGGGCGATGAGTGTTAATCTCCTTCCCTTTGACACGACGAACTTTCTTAGCACTTCCCCCAGGAGTTTGAATGGGGGAAAGGCGTAGGCATCTATGCCCGACCAATCTAGGAGAAGGGCATCTATCGCAATTGCTCTGGGATCCTCTACCAGTGAGCAGAAGTTTTCGATTCTTTTTGAGAGGAACGTGGCGAACAGGTTGATTTGAGGTCTTCCCCAAAGGGACCAGAGACTTTGACAGACTTCTGAGTGGAGGGTCCACTCTGTGTGAAGGACCTGGTTCTGCCTGCTCAGTCTGTCTGCTCGAACGTTCTTCGTTCCTTGAATGAACCTCGTAAGGAGCACAATGCCCCATTCCTCTCCCCAGATCATTAGGTTTCTTGCCAGTTCGTGGAGGGAGAAAGGGTGGGTCCCCACTTGTTTTCGAATATAGGCCAGAGCCGTGGTGTTGTCCGAGTTGACTTGGACCACCACGCCTCTGACCTCTGATTCGAAGAACTTTAGGGTAAGGTGTATTGCCAAAAGTTCTTTTGAGTTTATGTGCCAGGACACCTGTTCCCTTGTCCAGGTGTCTGACACTTCCTTCAATCCCAAAGTCGCTCCCCATCCCGGCTCCAATGTGTCGGAGAACAACATTCAGAGCGGGTTCTGAATGGCCAGTGACAATCCCTCGTTCTTCACGAGAGGGGTCAACCACCAAGTCAGGTGAAGTCTGACGTCCAGGGGAATCGAGATTACGTCTGACAGCTGTCGTCTTCCACTTCCTAACTCTTTTCAGGAAGAATTGAAGGGGATGAAGGTGAAGCCTCCCTAGGGAAAAGAACTGCTCTAGTGAGGAAAGGGTCCCTTGTTGAAAGCCTCGTACAAGTCTTTCTTGTGAGGGAAAAACTCGAAAACCCCGAGAATCCATCCGAATCCCCAGATAGACCAGATTCTGGCTGGGGATCATCTGGGACTTCTCGAGGTTGACGAGCAATCCTAGAGACCGTATGAGGTCTAGAGTAGAAGCCAAGTCCTCCAAACACTGGCTTTTCGACTTGGCCCTGATAGCCAATCATCCAAGTAGAGGGATATACTGATTCCCTTCAGATGAAGCCAACGAGCTACGTTCCTCATCAGGGTTGTGAAGATTTGAGGAGCTGTGGACAGGCCGAAGCACAGAGGCCTGAATTGGAATATCCTGCCCTGGACCATAAAACGAAGATATTTCCTCTACGCAGGATGAATGTGCACGTGGAAATATGCGTCTTGTAGATCCAGAGAGACCATCCAATCCCCTGGACGCAGAGCCGAAAGAACCGAGGCGGATGTTTCCATGGAGAATTTCGTTTTCTCTATGAATCTGTTCAGGGCGCTTACGTCCAGCACCAGTCTCCACCCCCCTGATGCCTTCGGAACCAGGAAAAGGCAATTGTAAAAGCCTAGGGAGTGGGGATCCTGTACTATTTCGATGGCCTCTTAGGTCCACATTTGATCCACTAGGTCCAGGAGCGTTGTTCTCATGGCAGGGTCCTTGTACCTCGCGGACAGTTCCCTCGGTGTCGAAGTAAGGGGAGGACTGTCCCTGAAGGGGATTAGATATCCCCTCCTCAGAATAGAGAGCGACCAGGGGTCTGCTTCTCTCAAGGCCCAGGCTTCTGCGTACTCCAGGAGCCTGGCGCCTACTGGTGGATGGAGGACTTGGAAATCATTTGCCTTTTTTGAAAGGCCGGAAGGCTGATCTTCCTCGTTTCTCAGAGCCTCTTCTTCTCGAGGGGGGACGAGTAGAAGGGCCTCCTCGAAAGGGCGGCTGAGGTACACGAGGTTGTTTCTTCACTAGAGGAACAGCAGGTCGATTCTTCTTGGCTGACTGTGCCAGAAGATCCTGAGTCGCCTTCTCAGTCAGCGAGTGAGAAATATCTCTCACTAACTGAGAAGGGAACAGCTGGTCGGACAATGGAGCGTACAGAAGTGAAGATCTCTGGACAGGGGAGACGGCTTTAGCCAAGAAAGAACTAAAGACCGATCTCTTCTTGAGAATGCCAGTCCCAAAGAGGGAGGCAACCTCACTCGAGCCATCTTGGACTGCCTTATCTACACAGGATAATACACTGTGAAGAATCTCGGGGCTGAGGAAATCAGGGTCCTGGGTTTTCTCAGCCAAAACCCCAAGGGACCAGTCCAGGAAGTTGAAAACTTCTAACACATGGAACAGTCCCTTGAGGAGATGGTCCAGTTCCGAAATTCCCCATAACGCTTTGGCAGAGGACAAGGTATGTCTTCTCGAGGAGTCCACTAGACTCGAGAAGTCAGCTTCTGCGGACGAAGGGAGAACGAGTCCCATGTTCTCCCCCGTCTCGTACCAGATGCCTCTCCTCCCTGACAGTCTGGAGGGGGGGCATGCGAAACAAGTCTTTCCTGCTTCTCTCTTCAAGGAAAGCCAGGATCCAAGAGACTGAAGGGCCTTCTTCATTGATATGGCCGGGCGCATCTTTAAGAAGGAAGAGGACTTAGAGGCCTTAGTGCTTGAGAAAAGCGACCGTGGAGAAGGGGGAGCTGCAGGAGTGAGTGAGTCCCCGAACTCTTGAAGTAAGAGGCCAGCTAAGGTCTTATAATCTGAAAGACCCGTATCCGCAGGGGGTTCTTCGTCAGACACATCCTCTAAGTCCAAACCTTCTTTGGAGAGAGTAGAGCGCTCCGCTGAAGGAGAACGTTCTGTCCTAGAAGTGAAAACTTCCGTAGTAGCCCTCCAATCTTGCGGAGAGGGGCTTTGAGCTGGAGAAAAACTGAGTGCATGTTTAGTTCCAGGCGAAGTAGACCGTACTTTGGCTGTCTCCTTACGTAAAGGTGGGGTCCTAAGAGAATCAAGAGTCTCTATGCCAACGGGTTTTTTTATATTAACCTCGAGCTTCGAAGGATCAGAGTTACCATCCTTCCGATATGGAGGAGTTATGAAGTTCCATTTGACAACGTCTGTGTGTGAGAGAGAGAGAGAGAGAGAGAGAGAGAGAGAGAGAGAGAGAGAGAGAGAGAGAGAGAGAGAGAGAGAGAGAGAGAGAGAGAGGGTGTAATTGCTGTATGGATGGTTAATGGCTGAATTGGTTGTTGGTAGGTTCTGGGCTGTCTGCTGGTCCTGTTGATTGTTAGAGTTCTGTGTTTTGAGTGTTTTTAAGTCAGTCTTGAGCGAGTCTTTGGTGAGAGCTGGTGTTGATAAGTAGTTTGGACAGCAGTTTATTGGAGGAATTGAAAGTCAGCTAAGTTGTGTTTTGTTTGTTGTTTAGTTGTTGTTTTGTCAGTTGATATTGTTGCTTAAGAGTTGTTGTGCTGTGAGGTCTTTGTTGAGTTGTATGTGAGTTCCTGTTATTATATGTGAGTTGTTGTAGTTGAGGGTTGTTGTTGGTGTTGTTAGTGGGTGTGTATGTTGACTTTTTTTGTGTTGGTAATTGTTAGTGCATTGGTCTTTTGTTGTGTTGTTGAGTTTTTGTTGTTATGTGTGAAGTTGTGGTTGTGTTCCTTGGTTGTTTGCTGTGTTGTTAGGTTGTGGTTGTGTTTCTTGTTTGTTGTTGAGTTGTGGTATTTGGGTGTTGTTGTTGGTTTGTGGTTGTGTTCTGTTTTGTTGTTGTGTTCCTTTTTTGTTGTTGTTGTTGTTGTGGGTTGGGTGGTTGTTGGGTTGTGGTCGGGTTGTTGTGTCTGGGTTTGGTGGTTATCTCTGCGACCTCGACGGCAGACAGCACAGCAAAGCCCGGAGTATCTGGAGTGTTGGTAAGTACATGTGTTTTTGTTTTTATTTTGTTTTTGTATAGGTGTAGGTCAATTGTCCTGCGTGTATTTGTTGTGTAAAGAAGAAAGTGTGACTGAGGGTGGATTTTGGCAGGTGGATCGTTTAGGTTAATGTGGGGGGGGGATTTTGCACTTGTTTTTTTTTCTAGCTTGTGATCCCGCCACACCGACGTTCGAGAGAAGAGCGACGTTCCGAAGTCGAAAAGTGTCTGCCTGGAGTTACTATCCTGGAATGAGTCCCATTCTTGGGAGGAGTATAGCTCCTGGAAGGAACTTCACGTCTGGAAGGCGCCTCGAGCCTGGTTGGCGCCTCATGCCTGGCTGGTGTGGCAGAAGCCACTGCTCTGGAAGGAGCCTCGCTCCTGGAAAGAGTCACGTCTCTGTAAGGAGCCTCTCGTCTAGCTGGCGTATCATGCCTAGAAGGCGAAGAGTTCTTGGAAGGATCTACGATCCTGGAAGGAGCCTGGCGCCATGCTGGCGCCTCGCGGCTGGAAGGAGCCTCGCGGGCTGGAAGGAAGGGCCTCTCGCCTGGATATCGCCTCGCGCCTGACTGGTGCCAGAGAGCCTGACTGGGGAACTTGCTGCGAGAGCATGATGGCGCATCACTCTTGTCTGGCGCACCTTGCAAAGGTAAAGCCTCTTTTGCGGGAGTGGAAACGCTGCTGTGAGGAGCCGAGCGGTTGGACAGAGGATCGAGTCCGGTGCGGGGCAGACGCTTGGACCGATCCTCATGTCTCGTGGCCGCTTCATGCTTGGAAGCAGAGGAGGGCTCGGTCGCTAAGCGTTCCGAGCCTCTTGTTTTGTTCATGAAACTTACCTGACAGATATATATATAGCTGTATTTTCTGAAGTCCGACAGAATTTAAAAATTCGCGGCACACGCAGTGGGCGGCCAGGTGGTAGTACCCATTCCCGCCGACTGGGAGGCGGATATCAGGAACTATTCCCATTCTTTTTCTATTCATATTTTTTTCTGTCGCCGGTCGGTAAACAAACTGTTTACAGACCTCCGCCTAGGATTTTGAAACTTCATTAGCCACTTAAGTATCCTAATTATTCTTTCGATTATTAACTTGGATTTGTGGCTAGGCATACGCTATCGTAAATTTTTTGTTTTTTTCATTGCATTTGATGTCTGAAGCTAGTTAGCCTAGTTTCAGACTTTGTTGTCTGCATGGTAAGGTGAGGCTACCGTAACTTTCGGTAGACACTCGCTTAGTATATAGACGTTACATGTTTTCTTTGCATAAGGTAATTAGTGTAATGTGTGACTGATTACGGAAGAAGGAGGATTCAATTACGCATTTTAGAGCGTGTTAGAATCAGGAGTTTTCCTCCACAGTAAAACAGAAGTTAGAAATAATGAACCTTCTAACCTACTGTAGATTTTATTTTGCCTAACCCTGTGGTATGGCTTACGAGCCTAGAATAAGTGTCTGCTAAAGGATTACATCAAGTAATCTTAGACTAAAGTCGCCGCTCTCCAACCAGTGTTGTGAAGTGTAGTGCCCCTTGTGTTGTGGAGGGGGCGTCAGATCGGCCCCATAATGCCTCTAGGCCTGGACCTCTGTCGGACTCCCAGGACTCGGGAGGGAGAGGGCATGTCGAAAGCCGCAAGAGGGTTACGGGGGCTCCCACCGATCTGGCGTCCCTTCGGCAGAACCTGTTGACTCTTCCCAGGCTGCTAAAGATCGTGCACGTGCGCGAATCTTGAAAGATTGCTTCTCGTCCTCCGAGGCGTCCTCCCCACACAGGGGTTGGAGTTCTCGGAAGGACTCGCGCCCCCTAAAGAAGCGTTTAGAGAAGAGCGCTTCACGTCCTCTCTCTCGTCACGAGAGGATGAGAGAGTAAAGAGACCACATTTTCCCTTTTAGAAGAATGCACTGGCTCTTTTCCTAAGGACATTTAAGGAGGCTTCATTCATCTTGCCAGAAGAGTGATTTGAGCTCCTGCGAGAACGCTCATGTATATATCATTTATACATTATTAAGGAGGCTCATTCATCTTGCCAAGAAGTGATTTGAGCCTCCTGCGAGTGACCGCTCATGTATACACATGTATACATTATTAAGGAGGCTCATTCATCTTGCCAGAAGAGTGATTTTGAGCCTCCTGCGAGTGAACGCTCATGTATATATCACTTATACATTATTAAGGAGGTTCATTCATCTTGCCAGAAGAGTGATTTGAGCCTCCTGCGAGTGGGGGGGGGGAACGCGCATGAAGTTAGAGCTGTTTCAACCTCGCTAGCATTCCAAAGAATTTGGTAATCAAGGACATTCTTGATTCCACCTTTTGGAGGAGCAACTCAGTATTCGTCTCCTCTCCTCATTGCGCTCCGTATACGTTATGTAACGTTCGCTTTACTTCGATAAAGCAAGCTGATAAGTTTGACGGCCGGCAAGCTGCTTTGCACAGTCAAACAACTTATGTCCCTCTGGTCGGCATAAGAAGGGCAATTTAGACGTGAGGAAGCTTTTGGAGGTGCTCGACGTCCTATAAGTAGACCGACATTCTCCAGGACGCTCGGCAAGCACCTTGCGGAAGACGAAAGCCATACGTCTTCCTTTAGTGTTCACACTCTTCAGGAGCAGCGTGCGGCTCTCCATGGAGACTCGCATGAGGACGTCCCTTAAAAATATTCAATGTCATACGCAAAACGCGGTTAGTATAACATTGAGATGTTGGCAAAGGTCGCTCGCCAGGACGCCTCTTGGCGGGCCTTGCATGCATCAAGGCGCTCAACGAGTTTCCTTCTCTGCAAACGTCGTTCGAAGACTTGGTGTTCTCTGCTCAGACACTCTCGTAGCTGGACGCTTTCCAGGACGCTTTTGAGGACGCTCGGCAGGAAGCTTTTGAGGACGCTCAGCAGGACGCTTTCCAGCACGCTTTTGAGGACGCTCAGCAGGACGCTTTTGTGGACATTCGCCAGGACGCTTCGGTGGAAGCTCGGCAGGACGCTAGCGAGGACGCTCGCCAGGACGCTAGCGAGGACGCTCGCCAGGACGCTAGCGAGGACGCTCGCGAGGACGCTTTTGAAGACGCTCGGCATCCTACACGTCAGACGCTCGGTAGAGCACTTTGCCAGGACGTTCTTCAGAACGATAGGCGTCCTACGCATCAAGACGTTCGGCAGGATTCCTGCAAGAACGCTCTTCAAGACGGCGTCGTCGAAGTAGAGGAAGGAGTTTGGTCTCGTCAAGATGTCTACTTCGCTTTTCTTTTACGAAGGGAGCGTTCAATAGAATCCATCACTTGATGAATTCCAGGAAAACTGTAAGCAGATTTCGGTGTCATAAAACGCCTCGTCTGCTTTCGGGATTGCGCTGCCGAAGGGGAACATTAAGGTCCTTCCTTGTCGTAAGCCCAGTCTCTAATCAGGAATCCTGCCCCTTCCTCGATTTCTGCGGGAATCGGGAAAACTATATGCTCGAATTCCTGGATTACTTTCTGTCATGTAAATGGGTTAGTTCTCATTGACAAAGATCTTCATAACATTATCGCTTAAGCGGATAAGTAACAAATTTCGGAAGAGCTCTCATTCATTTTCAGAACCGAACGTGGACAGTCGTTTTCCCTTTCTTTCTCTCTTCCTCGTCCAGGAAAGATGTAGTAGAGAATTCGATGTTCAAATTACTACAATACTTACGTAGTTTATCTTTGCGTCATTTTGCTAACGCATGGGTCGAGTCATATACGCATATCGTATTTACCTCTGCGGATAGAAGCCGAAAGAACTGTTGTTCTAATGTATTTATTTGACACTCCCTTCAACCTTCCAAGAGTTTTCGGAGTAAGAACAACTCTTCAGGTATTGTTACGACAACACCAACTCAGCTCTGTATTTAGCGAATTCTGTTTCGTTTAAATAGGCCTGCTGAGAGTGTCCTTTTGCTCGATAATATCATACCTATTCCTTCGTAAAGGGAGTAGCTGGCAACTCAGGCAGATAGTATTCTGTTCTCCATTGAAGCTTTCCTTCGAGGAAGACTTCTCCTTCACTCTTTTTGATAGAGATCGAAGGTGGTCGATCTCCAATCCTTATTTTGTTTTCTTTAAGGAAGAATTTAGGATGGAGATCGTTGTTCAGAATACTATAAATATACTACGTATATTAACCTCGCGACATGATTCTACTAAGCAGTTGAATTGTCCGAGGGGTAGGCGCATATCCTAGTTATTCACGGATTGCGACTTAGACGAGAAGTATTCTAATTGAACTGCAACATCAACTCAGCTTCTGTATTTAGCGAATTTTGTTTCGTTTAAATGATGCCCTGCTTGAGAGTTTCCTTTGGCTCGATAATTTCATACCTATTCCCTCGTAAAAGGAGTAGCTGGCAAAACTCAGGCAGATAGTGCGAGACGATGATCAAGGCTGCTGTCTGTGATCTACGCAGTACCGGCTAGCTCGGTGTCATGCGCGGTTGGTTACGTCTCTCTCCCTTGCGGGAATGGCTTAATAAACCGTCTCTTTGCCCTACAATCATGGATTTTAGCCTCGGGTTGAGGAAATTTCTAGTAATCTTGAATGATCATACCTGCCGCTTTACTTAGAAAAATTTCAACAAGATATCTCTTATACTTGTTAGGTGCGGGTTTACCGCACGGTAACATTCTGTACGAATCTACCGCGGCATAGCACTATAATAATGCTCTCCTGCTTATGCAAGCGCAGCCTTATTTAGGGAAGGAAGCAGGCTGAGTGAGGGAATGGATGAGTTTGCTGGGGACCATTTCCTCGCTGGAGAAGCTTGTTTCCCTGAATAAACAGCAATTCAGACCTCGACAAATTTTCCTCACGAAGAAATTGGAATAACATCAAAGATCTTGTAATTCTAATTTTCTCTCAACGGCTTGAGGATCACCTCAGATAGCGAGAGGGTGCCAGACATCCGAACAGAGAACAGATGTTTCTGGCACATTGTCTGAAAGAATTGGAAGCCAAATTAGTCGGCTTTCCAGTTCCTCGAAGGGTGAAGGTTGGATCGAGTGGCCCAAATCATCTCGGATAATTTTCTCAGCTCTCTCATAGCTCGAGAAGAGAGAATTGGTTATGGGCTTGGGCACGGAACGTAACGATCCTCAATAGGTTCGTTAATCTAGTGCACGTCCGTGGGGGTCTTCTCGATCGAAGGCAACAACTACTGACGTCTGAGTAATCCTCACTTAGAAAGTATGTCGAAAGTGAGGAGAGACTGAGGGAGTCCTTTCGTTAAGTTTTTTCGTAATATTGAAGACGAAGGAGCTTCCTCTTAAGTTGTTCCCTTATTCATGATCCTAGAGGATTAGCTTTAGTCGCCACATGTTGGCCTCTAAGAGGTTGGATTCACAGAGGTCAGGTAATTCAGAGAATTTTCCAAAGACCCTTCCCGAGAGAATCGGTGTAATCAAACATCGTCACTTAGTGAAGTATCTAATATCTCTCCTCTCTGAGTCTGAAAGCGTTCAGACTATCGAGAAGCGATAAGATCTTCAAGATTAATGGCAGTCTCTTGGCCAAGGCAAAGCAGTGCTGCCTATTTTCAGTTTTCAATCGGAGGGGCCGTTTTCTGGAGTAGTGAAGGGAAAAATGACTGTTCCTCCACCTCGACCTCTGTGAATTTTCGTTATGGTTCTATCTTTCCGTATGAAGTATGAGATAAGATAGAAGTCCTAACTGTTGATAATTTATGAATATGCAAATATGTTGTTGACGGCCTCTAGGCTCAGAGATTCGGTTCTGTCAAACAACAAAGCTTCACGATCTTTGAGGTCTGTGGAGATATTGTATTCTCTGGATCAAAGGTTCCGGCATGGAACTTAGACGTAGTCTGAGTTTCTGATGCCAAAAGCATTTCGAACCTATCCTTTCTGCGAACTTAATACACGTTGACCAGAAAGGCTAATATTCTAACCGCTCTAGCCACGGCAAGGAGGGTTAGTGAGGTTTTAGCCATCATCAGAGGTTTTGGCTTTTAAAGGACATAATGCGGTCTGTCCGCTAAGCCTTCCGTTCTTGATAAGAACGAAAAACAAAACCTGTCTGACCATTGACCCGAAGGCTTGGAGACCAAGGGTATGGCACAAATTATTGGGCAAGGGCATTAGAGAGTCCTGTGCCCTGTAGGGTCTCTCAAGTTTTATCTTGATAAAACTATAGAAAGTCAAGGTCAACAGAACAATTGCGGTGTTCGTAAAAAGACCAGACTAGTTCATGTCCAAGAACACCCTGGCATGATAGCCAAGGAGTTCTTTTAAGAGTCTCCATTCATTATGTTTGCATAAAGATTTGAGATTTTTTCTTAATATCAATGCTCAAGAGGTGAGGGCGCGGCCTCGGAAGCATTTCAACAGAGCATGACACTCAGTAACATCCTGAGTGCCACGCTTTTGCGAAGCAACTCTGGGTTCGCTTCACACTCCCGACAATCTGCGGTGTTCCGTAAAAAGACCAGACTGGTTCATGTCCAAGAACACCCTGGCATTATAGCCAAGGAGTTCTTTTAAGAGGTCTCATTCATTATGTTTGCATAAAGATTGAGATTTTTTTCTTAATATGAATGCTCAAGAGGTGAGGGCGCGGCTCGGAAGCATTTCAACAGAGCATGACACTCAGTAACATCCCTGAGTGCCACGCTTTAGCGAAGCAACTCTGTGTTCGCTTCACACTCCCGACGGGATGTGAAGACGACATTTCAGATCCGTAAGTCGCTAGGACCATACATATCCGTAGATATATTATTGGGTGCAAGAAGCAACACGAATCCTATCCTATAGAAAAGGGATAGGTGTGCTTTTAACTTGAAGGGTTGGTCGCTTGAGGCGCGTTCCTTTCTTTAGCCTAGAAGTTATGGAACTAACTTTGATAGGTTAGGTCAGGTGGTGGTTTTAGCTTCGGTGCCCTCAAAAGTATGGTCATATGGTCTAGTCACATTGTGGTCACGCCCCCGTTGACAGATCATCTAGAGCGCACCAGCATTACAGGTCTCTACCTCGCTGGCAACTCTAGTAACGCAGAAGCAGACTTGGTGACAGTAATCACGAAGTCGGCTATGCTAACAGGTCAGGAACCAAGATGTATATCATCTACTTAATTTAGTTTCCCAAAAATCCTATTCTGTCTCTTCCCACCATCCGAAGGTGGGATTCAGCTATATATATATCTGTCAGGTAATGTTTCATGAACAAAATGTTATTGTTATAATACAATTAAGTTTGTTCATACTTACCTGGCAGATATATATAATTAAAGTGCCCACCCACCTCCCCTCAGGAGACAGTGGCACTGATAAAATATGAATAGAAAATGGGAATAGTTTCCTGATATCCGCCTCCCAGCGGCGGAATGGGTACTACCACCTGGCCTTGCCCACTGCGTGTGCCGCGAATTTTTAAATTCTGTCGGACTTCAGAAAATACAGCTATATATATATCTGCCATGGTAAGTATGAACAAACTTAATTGTATTATAACAATAACTTTCCGAGTAGAAGAGCACGAAGCAGAGAGTTCGTAGGACCTCTTTAGAGAGCGAGCTGGCGAGGGGATCTTGGAAAGGAAAGGGAACTCCATGCAATGCGAGGATCTTCTTAATAGGAAGAGACACGTCTTTCCTACGCCGAGGATCCTTTGAAAGCGCCCCAACCAGCGAAGAGATCTGCTCCTGCAAGTTCAGGAGGATCCTGGAGGTAGTTTCATCCCTTTCCTTGTCAGAAGGAGGGGATGGCGGTCTGGAGGGAGTATGGGGCCCTCCCATCTTGAACAAGGACGAAACCAGGGCTCTCTTGGCTCTCTTAGCGCTCTTACTGTCCATCATAGGACCTTCTGGGAAGCGCTAGGGACTAGAATCTAGCGTAGGCGCTTTCCAGCTCCTCTTCGGAAGAGCTCCATCCGCACCTGGGAGACGAAGACTCGGAGGACGAGAAGCACTCACGAAGGACGCTTTTTCGGTAGCGATCCTTGGCAGTCTGAGATGCAACAGATCCTGCCGAGGGGACACCTGATCGGTGGGGATCCTCCACAACCTCCTTAAGGCTTTTGACATTCTTCTCCTCTGGGCCTTGGAGCTTGGCAAAGAGGTCTAGGCCTGGGAGCGTTGCAGAGGCCGATCAGATGCACCCTCCACTGCACTGGGGACACTAATATCACTGTCCACTGCACTAATCACAGCACTGTGCTTACCTCCTAACGCTGCCATCTTAAGTTCCATACTCTTAAGGGCAGCTTTGAGACCTGCAATTTCCGAAGACGAATCTGCAGGTTCTGTAAAGGGAGAAGGGGCTGATACTGAGGGAGAGGGTGTAACTACTATATTAGGGATAGGAGCTATCATGTTGGAAACCGACTCGTTAGAGCGAGACCTACTTTAGCTTCTGGAGGAAGCTTTCCTGACTCTATCCCTCTCTAACTTCCTTAAGTAGGAAGCCAGAGACTTCCATTCCTCAACACTCAAATTCTCGCATTCTTTACAGGTGTTAGAAATAGAACATTCATCTTTCTTACACTTCTTACATACAGAGTGAGGGTCAACCGAAGCTTTCGGTAACCTCACCTTACAGCCCTTATTCACACAAGTTCTTATTACATAAGGAGAATCAGACTCTTAAAGAAATAGTCAAAACCGAGATAAAAAAAACAGTCCACTGTAGCGTATGTCAAACCAACGATCCAATACTTCACCAATTAAGACAATCAAGCAGATCAAAGGCGATGAAAATCGAAAATCCGTCAAGAGGAACCAACAACGTTGTTGATGGTACCGGCGACAGAGAAAATCTGATTAGAAAACGGGAATGGTTCCTAGTCCTGCCACCCAGCAGCAGGGCGGTAGATCACCTGACCTACCTGTAAGCGTGTGCCGCGAAATTTGAATTTCTGTTGGGGACGATGGAGTCTATAGCTAAGTATATATCTGACAGGGAAGTTGAATGTACAAAAACTATTACAGTATACTTAAAAAATATTTTACAATCTTCCTTAAAAGCATTACTATCACACAGTTTAAAGTTAGCTTTCTCTTCGTGCTATTAGGTGTGTTTGGCATTTAAACAAAAAATCAAAATACGACTGGCTAACCCGCTAGGACTGTCCCTGTAATCACCTGTTCCCACCACATGGTGCTGGAATGTCTCCGTTCAGGTTAGATTTTTTCATGACCACCCACTAAGATGTGTGGAGGCTGGGTGGGTTTCTATTTTAACAGTAGCCAAGTGTCCAAATAATCTTGCTCTATGAAAAAATCTGTGAATAGGCAAATTCTTTAGGAACAACGTGGATATACTCGTATGTTCCACAGAAAAATCCATGAATAACTGAAGCCGTGAATGCTGAACTGCAGATAATCAGGGGTTGACTGTACCGAGGCAAAAATAATACGGCTAATCCCTATCTCCACTCATTAACATACTACTTCACAATCACTTTCTCCAAAAAGATCTTACGTGAGACCGCCAGTGCTGCCAACTTAGCGGAAAAAACTGCTACATTTTGTAGATTCAGGCTGTTACGAGGCAACACTGGAGCCAGTGAACAAGAGTGTCAAGCCACCAAACAACTTTCCGGATTTGCTTGGTAGTTTGGCTCCAAACCCAAACCAGAAAATGGTTGAGAGGTGTTGAAGGGCACAGACCTTAAACCAACTGACAAGGACAGTCTAGAGGGCAGGCTACAGACAGATGCCAAGGCTCTGAAGCCTTCTCTCTTTTGGGGGAAACTAAAAATGGTAGAACACTGGGGGAGGGAGGGTGAACAATCTTGACCCTTATACATTCAGTCGACATTCAGTCAAAATTCTAACTTATAAAAAAATTATGTAAATCAATTGATTACTTTTCTCCTGAACCACATTGGGAGGAAAAAAAAGGCAGAGCAGGAGAGAGAGAGAGAGGAATTAACCTAGCTATCAGGTAGGCTAATGGAAGAGAAGCAACACAGGAAGACAAAAGGAAAAGATGAAGTAGGCTTCTGGTGTGTCATAATTGTCCACGTAAACTATCGGCCTCTAGCATCATGCCTCAACATCTAGGCTAACAGACTACATGGTCATCCTGCAAAATCGAAACATTCAGTTCCCACAAACACTCTTCTATACAGCCTAGTGCTTTCATCGCTGCTTGTTGTAGATGACATAATGCAAAAACAAAACAAGCACAATACTGTAAGGGAGAAAATTAGCCAAAAATCATAAAAATATTACAAACTGTATAAGAGAATATGGCATAAAGAAATCTGACCTGAACGTAAACATTACATCACCATCTGGTGGGAACAGGTGATGGCAGAGATGGTCCGAGCGGGTTAGCCAATCATATTTTTTATTTTTTAATGGCACAAAGATGATAATGAATAAATGACCGCGTGAATATAGTTTAGGATGTTATTTGATGGAAAACCCTTTTAAATATAAGACAAAAACTACCTCAATACTTCATGATCATCAATAATCCTTGAAAAAAATAGAATAATAAACAATATTGTGTGACAGTGTGGGGCAAGTGAAGACGATGTAGCGGGCAGAGAGCGATGGCGAACAACGTCCCCACACCACACGGCCAAAAGCAAAAGTGATTCTTCACCTCCCAGTCGCGCTGCGTGCGCACTGTCTGACAAGCAGTTCACTACCGAACTCCCTTGTTCGAAGCTTACGACCGTTCCAGCTGCCGCTAGTTACCTTCCTATTGTTAAAGGACCGATGGTTTGTATAACGTATATCGGAACAAGTAGAAATCCAATGTTTCTAACCTTGTCATACATCTGGTTGCCGAAAACCATCGCGGAGCAGATGACGATCAGTGGATTATATTTTTTTTTTGCTAGCACTTTTCATTGATTTAAGCCTATACAGGCGGTCCCCGGGTTACGACGGTTCCGGCTTACGACGTTCCGAGGTTTACGACGCTTTTTCTTAATATTCAATGGAAAAATCCGTCTTGGGTTACGGACGCTTGTTACCGAGGTTACGACGCTGACGCTTCCGACGCTCCGAGTTAACGACGCTTTTAAAAAACTCATACTATGATAAAAACTCCTTTATAGTTTAGCACAGTATATTAATAAAAATAAGTTTCTGGTTAGATTACAACAAAAATTTTGAGGTTATGATGATTTTCGACACTTTTTATGTCGTATTTTTCTATGTTTTTTAGTGACGCCTCATATGCGGAACTAGTTTTTCCGAGCGAATGAATAAAGTTTACATATAACAGTCCAAAAGCACAAATAATGAAAAAAATCATTGCTTGTTTCCAGTAATATAATAACAAACGAAGTTTCTGGTTAGATTACAATGAGAGAGGAGAGAGAGAAAGGAGAGAAGAGGAAGAGAAGAGATAGAGAGAGACGACGAGAGAGAGAGATGAGAGAGAGAGAGATAGGCGTCTTCCGACGCTCCGAGTAAGGACAGAGAGAAAGTGTTCGTTTCGTTAAACGGCCTCGACTCATGCCAGTAAATGCTTTGTTGATACTAATAATATAAGCCTATTTAAAGATACGTTTACTTTAATTAGTCTATATGATACGTAAATAGTAATCAACTGTTCTTGTAGCCCTTCAAGATTTGGCAAAATCGAAGTATTCCAAAAGAGAGACATTATCCAGTACACTGGAACCTTGACATACGAATTTAATTTGTCCGTTACCATCGTCGTATATCAAACAGTTGTATCTCAAAGCATTTTTTCCCATTTAAAAATAATGTAATATGTATTAATCCGTTCTAGCGGTATGAAACCACACCTAAACACAGCTAAATACATAATATACACAATTTATACACAAATAAAACGAGTAATAACACACATAATGATAAAATAACATAGCAATGTGATAAATGATAATAAATGTTAATAAAATCAATTAAAAAAAAGAAAGGAATTTTACTTACCACAACGAAAGATGACGTGAGGCCAGCAGGGGGAAGAGGTAGGGAAGGGTGGCAGGGACGATTTGTTCTCTTTTTTATTTACGTATGTTACACTAATAACTACGTAATAAACACAAATGAAATAACATTGCTAAACTAATTTTTATTTTTTTATTTTAATCAGTTTGTAGTTTAGAAATAATGGTGATGCCTTTGGAAGGTTTTATGCTTTGCTATAATTTCATGTTTTGCTTCCATCGAAATCATTTTCTTGGGTTTTTCTTATCACTGCTTTGTCTTTAACTTTGAGACCCATGGTAATAATAAAATAGACAAAATAACACGAAAAATAGCGCAAATACAACGAACTAAACAACGACGTGTTAACATGCAGCACCAACAAACAAACAGACTGAACGCCATTTATCGGTCGCCTATACAACTAACACTCATCGCAAAATCGTATCTCAAATATTTCGTTGTATATCAAAGCTTATATTTTCGCAAATTTTCTGTTGTATCTCAAAACATTCGTATATTAGGGCAATCGTATGTCAAAGTTCCAGTGTAATTTGATCAGAGAGAGAGAGAGAGACGCCTTGGCAACAATGGTCACCGTCTCGGGGATTGACGTAACATTTATTTTCTGAACAGATAGGACAGAGAAGTGTTCGTTTCATTAAACGGCCTCTGACTCATAGCAGGAAATGTTTTTTTTTGTTGATACTAATATATAAGCCTATTTAAAGATACGTTTACTTTAATTAGTCTATATGATACGTAAATAGTAATCAGCTGTTCTTGTAGCCCTCAAGATTTGGCAAAATCACTCCAGGTTGTACATAAAACTTCAAGAATGTAGTGTCACCAGAGGATTACAATAGTTTTTACCTTCAAGAACCAGCATTCTTTTATGAAAATAACTCCAGGTTGTACATAAAACTACAGGAAACAACATGTAGTGTAACCAAAGGATTACAAGTAAGGTTTTTATAACTTTTTATTAGTTTAAGACATATTTCCAAGCGTCGTTCCGGCTTACGACGATTTTCGGCTTACGACGCGTCTCAAGAACGGAACCCCCGTCGTAACCCGGGGACTGTCTGTATTAGTATTTTGATTCTTTTTAATAACTGTATGCCAGAAATATATGCAACCTTTAATGTTTGCATGCTAAGAATGGCAAAATCATCATTGCCACATTAGTGGAGCTTCACACATACACCGATGCATTATCATAAACTGTTTCCATGAATTCTAGTTGTCATAGTAATGCAATAATGATAAAATTGCTTCAATATTTAGGTATATATACTTCCAATACATAGGCTAATTTCACCAATTTCCACGTTTTGTGTAAGTCTTATACCCAGTTTGGAGGGTGAAACACATACCAATTGGCAACAGAGAAAGAGAAGGGAAGGCGATGGAAGGAAGAAGGACAGGGGTGGCGGTGGAGGTGGGGGGAGAGGGTAGGTGGAGCTTTTTACTCCTGTGTTCGTATCCATTTCTGGATAATGGAGTTTTTGTCTCTTGGTACAAGGAAAAGTGTCATTATTCTTTACGATTAGTGATTCAAGATACCCTTATAAATTATGGCACTGGGTGTAATACACTACAGCAAAATCTCGTTATGATACAAGCGTTCATTACAGAAATATTGCCAAAAAACGTGCTTGCACTGTCTCTGAAACCCATATTAGGTATGCTGCTTAGTTGTCAATCAAGTTTTTTGTAATCAAGTATTTTTTACATGTTAGCTATTGTACAAATTTGTATTTTTCTCAATCAAAACATATGCCCCTCAATGCTAACTTTCCTCTCTTGACGCCTTTCTGGTCATTGCAAATTTGGCCCCATTAATTTCTTATGGTGCGAAAACAGACAGAGGCCCAGGGACTGAAAGCGATTGCGTCACACTACGGCGGTAATCCGGCAGTAAAATATCTTCGTATATCCAAAAAGTAAATAATAAAGATATATATGCGCATTACGATTATAACAATTACATGAATAGCTGATAACAATCTGCATGAATAACTGGTAAACTGTTCTGCAAGAAAGGTGAGTATAGCAATTCATTTACAATAGGTACGAAAGTCAAGATGTCGTGACCGTCATAATACAGGACTTAAAAGAACGTTCTAATTCCAAAAAATAATTATATAGTACTTAAATTTGAGACAGGAATAGAGTTACTTTTTCAATAACGAATATTTTCAAATTAATCATCATAAATATGTAAAATATTGATGTTTTACTATTTATTTAAATAATTATCTAGTGCACGCTTCGTCATCGTCTTCTACCAAAACAGTAGTTTCCTTAAAAACGTCGTGACCAGGGACCGTTTTCCGATTGTTGTGATGAAAGTGGCCCAGCGTCTATGGGTACAAGTGGTGTGCGGATTTATCACAGGAAATGGGAAATTTGTTGACAAAAGCGACTCCGCAAACATTAAGATGGCGTCAATCTTTTAAGTTACTTGATCATAAGTAAAAATTTCGAAAGCGTTTTGGTGAAGTTTACACTGCGTTGGCCACCCTTTTCACTACCCTCTGTTTAAAGCTTTAAATTTGGCCTTAATTTCTAACTTTGGAGAAAATACTTACTTCGAAAGGAGAGTAGAGGTCTTTAGCTGCGTCTCTCACCAACAAGTCGCGACTGATGACCATCTCCGGTGTCAGGACGCACTATAAGTACTTTTTCGGAGGGTGTACAGCCGTGACCATCGGTGTGTTGGGCCAGTCCATGCGGTTGTTTACCCTATAAGCTAGGCTATGATAGCTAATTGTAGTATTTCCACATCTGTTTATTTAAAGATTTATAAATAAATTACAATTTTAGTCATTTAACAGGCTACAGCCTTGGCTATATCGAAAAGTGTAAGTTTAAAACACACGAAAATACAATAAATACCCGTAATTATCTTCACTGCGAATACAACGGACGACTACTACAACGGACGACTCGTTATCAAGATAATGTGATAACCAGTCGATAAATTAACATATATTATATTAATCTGCCATATTTTTCCATCGAATAACGTATTATGGTGGATAATCTTCGTCAAAATAAGAACGAAACGTCAAAGATAACATACCTTAGGGGGAGTGTCCGGTCTGCGAAGTGTCAATTCCCTTTGTTTACATTTCTTCTTCTTGGTTCGGCAAACGTCGACTTGAAGGCTCTTCTGTTCTGAAACGTCTGTAATTCTGTAATTACTCGTCATTTAAAGAAGTCTACACAATCTAAAATCAATCTTTTTGCTATGGAATTCACTGTGCGGAAAACATCTTAAGAATCTCTTCATTATAAGATGCGAAACCACACGTATAGAGAGCGTTTTCGAGCCTAAATGTGATTTCAGTTTCCCTGCCAATTCTCGACAAATGCTTTCGGAGGCTGTAATTGGCAATCAATACATATATATATATTTTAGCATTTATGTCGTTTTTATTCAGATGAGCTATCAGAGGCCCAGTTTAGATTTATATTACTATGCGTTTTAATATATTTTTAATCGTTCATGTAACTCCTCCACATTTTTTTATTTCCTTAAACACAATGATAGTTTGATAGCACGAATCATGTGTACTTTCAATATCATGTGCCTTTAAAGTTTTATTGTGGCTACCAGCTCATTTCCAGAGATGCCACAGGGGATTACTTGACATTTTAAATCTAGATTTATGTTCTTTTCATAAATAACTTTAGAGACAGAATTTCACAGTTATTTATTCATGATAACTCATTTGACCAGCAGATATGTCCTTGAACAACCAGCCATCTGAATTTCCTTGTAATTCTGCCATTGTGGGAAGTATATATAACGCATCTCGAAGTGGTTCAGAATTTTACAAATTCATCATTGATGCCAACAGAATGTATGTGTAGGGTGCAAGAATGTCTCGAGAAATGACAAAAGGTGAGTAATTTTACTCATTATTCATTGTTGGGCAATAATTTGTTGTCACTGATGCTATCCTATTCGTTATTGCCGCCAAATTGCAATATACTACAATTGTATTCGAGATTTTCAGCTCAATACACACAATTACACCCACTGAAGACCACAGACGCAGCCAAAATTCTGTTGTTTAAGAGTACCATTTATTCACGAATAAGAAATCACTTTCTGCCTACGTGACAACAAATAATTTCTGTCCACAAAACAGTTTCCTTGCAACATGCATTAACACAATGATCAGAACAAAGATGAATTACAGGTTACAAAAGTATGGACTGCACAGGAATTTTGTTTACCAAGATACAATACAAAGGGTTAGTCATGATTGACAGTATTCTGGTCATACACTTTCGTGCAAGTACATAATACTTGAAATAAACAGTTATCTCAAAGCTCTGGAGTAGCGACAGTGTCAGAGAACACAGAAATTTAACATATCCCAATGATAGTTCACGAAACCAGCTAGAGTGGCTGCGAAGCAAGATAACTGAAATTCAACAAGTCAACCAGTTACTCTCTATAAAATAGCTCTCTCTCTTCTTCTCTCTCTCTCTCTCTCTCTCTCTCTCTCTCTCTCTCTCTCTCTCTCTCTCTCGTTGTCATAAGGAAATGAATTACTTTCAAGTATGGCTGAGAGCTAATAGGCACTGCAGAGCTTTTGTGTTCATCCTGGTCAAAGAATAAAAAACTTTATCAGTTTCATTTGGTTTGAGTTTATCAAGTTTATCACATAGGAAAGTGACATGAGCATTAAATGTTGTTATATTTTTATAAACAAAACTCCAGGAGCATAGCATAGGGAGGAAGAAGTCTGATACTACCTTCTTTTGTTTCGAGCAATGCAGAAATGAAATTCATGCATCGTCAGCTAAGGCAGCCAAATATCTCAGGAAGAAGAACTTTATTTGTCTAGGTATACCTACCAGTGTAGTACATTATCCGACTATTCGTTCGTCCTTAACTGTTTAATGTAGAAACAAAATACAGGATAATAGTGACGGTAGGAGCTGATGATAACGTATTTCGCTGTACAAATAATTTAAAAAGTCTGCATGCTAAAATGAGGGAAGACGAAGAAGAAGAAGAAAAAAAAATAGGAGAGAAGAGAAAGCAAAGGAAATGTGGGAAGGAAGCCGTACAGCTTGTCCAGGCGAGGAATCTGATAATATGTATTAGCCCTGCGACCTCTGTCAAGCTTGTTACAAAGGACTTATGCAGCTTCAACAAAACCAGGTTAACAGCCGCTTCTTTTTGGCACTACTCGCGGACTCTCTCTCTCTCTCTCTCTCTCTCTCTCTCTCTCTCTCTCTCTCTCTTTGTGTGTGTCTTCATCTTCTAAAGCGTTTTCTTTGTCCGCAAGCGCTGCCTTTTAAGGTTCTGCTACTGATGTAATGCCAATAAGATTATTCGCGGTTCCGTTGGAATGTGGCGTTTTCAGACTATATCCCTCAACCTCGGTCTTTTGCGTTGCACATCAGCTTGAAGTCGTCATCACGGGTCTAAGACTGAATTGTACTATAACTATACTCTTTTTTTTTTCTTTCTTTCTTTTCTATCTGTCCACCCGCCTGTGGTGTTTGCGTATGGTAACACTGCGTCCCGGGCTTTACGTAGGTTCGCTATGTGTAAGTTTTAGGTAAATAAAAGGATATCTGGATGTACATTTGCAACTGAAAAGTGTTTTAATAATGTACTGTATGCGAATTACACCGTTAATATTCGAAATAGGATATTATTATTGTTGAATGTAAGCTGAATGTAACTATCTAAAGCCCGGGACGCAGTGTTACCATACGCAAACACCACAGGCGGGTGGACAGATGGAAAAAACCGAGTATAGTTATTGGTGGTCCATGATGAAGAATATCCTAGTCATCTCTCTCTCTCTCTCTCTCTCTCTCTCTCTCTCTCTCTCTCTCTCTCTCTCTCTCTCTCTCTCTCTCTCTCTCCTCTGGAAACTCTTGGTGTTAGTACAGCTTCGACAGTCTCTTGTGTTTTGTTTTGAAGTCCTCGTCTCAATGGATAGATACGATGAAGAGGAGCAGCAACCGATGTCATGAGAGAGAGAGAGAGAGAGAGAGAGAGAGAGAGAGAGAGAGAGAGAGAATGCACTCAGTATATGTATTTACAATACTAAAAAGAATTGTAAACAACGTTGTAGAACCTACTAAAACAATATATAGTACTATTAATGAGGTAAATCTCACACATGAAATGATAAAACCATATAAGAGCTAAAATATAAACAAAACTTAAATAGAAGAGCAGAACTAATACATCTAAATTATGAGTCATATTCCCCGGGGAGAGACATGATAAAGAATACAAGCAGATTCATTTAAACTTGTACCTAATTTGCATTTTGTTAAGAAATAACTTTTTATCATGTTTTAATCTGAGTCTCATTTTAACATGGTCCTGAAACGTCAGCAATAAATACATAACTTTAAAGGATTTTGGTATCTCTCCACCCTCCGATGATGCTTATCTGGTTTCAAGCAACCGCCTTCAACTTTAGTATATATATATATATATATATATATATATATATATATATATATATATATACATATATATTATATATATGTATGTATATGTATATGTATATATTATACATATATATATATATATTATATATATATATATTATATATATATATACTATAATATATATAAAATCAATATAAAGTAGGTTGATATACAGGCTAGACCTTTGTGATGTATGTCTTAAAAACATTGTAACTGTTAAAACCTTGATCGCCAGTCTTCCCAAGAATACGCAAAAAGCTAAGCTAGGCTGAGCTAGGAGGACTCTGATCAGAAGCCTAGGAAAGCCGCCGAGGAAGAAGAAGAAGAAGAAGAAGAAGAAGAAGAAAATCCCGGAAATGTGACGGGCTAGACTTGAGTTAACCTGCTCCTTATATATTGAAGTAATGAGACGTTCTTGGATACGCTATATGCTTGTTTCCTGAAATAACTCAAGACGCCTATAAAGGTTACGACAACTGACTTGATAATATGGTCTTAATACGTAAGTTCGAACTGGTTATAGACATGTCGACATTATTGCTGTATCTTCCAAGAACGAGATGGAGCAGTTTCAACTGAATTCAGTCTTTGGGAATCTCAGGAAATTTAGGCCATGTAATAGGCATTCTTAAATTTTCGTTGAAAATGCAATATAGCGATACTCGAAGGCATTAACTTAACCAATCCATTCCACATTACAATCCAACATGAAGGTAAAGTAACCAGGAAAAAAATCAGATTATCTTCTTATGACCGAAAATTAATAAGAAAACAACAGACTGACACGAAGAGAGAGAAGAAGAGAGATTGAAGAGGAGAGAGAGATGAGATTGAGAGAGAGAGGAGAGAGAGACGAGGGAGAGAGAGAGAGAGAGAGAGAGAGAGTGTGTACCTATACATCCAACGCTGACTGTAGCAGGAACACATAGTACCTTAGTTATTTTTAAGTAGCGTTTCCTACGTAAGGCACTGAAGCCTCACCAATTTCCTGAGGTCCATTTACGTGATCAGCAACTGTAGTACGTAACGATGTTTCGCGTATTTGTCCATTTGCCAGCATCATACGTTTTTTTTGCACGAAGGATAAGCATATTGTAGTAGCTACAGGGATCTTCGGTAGTAGTACTACTGCGAAGCTTGTAGCAGTAAACTCAGTGGACTGTCTAGTCTCAGTTTTAAACGAACGCCCTGACTGACAAATTAAAATGACAGCTTTTGGAAGTCTGTTTTAATCTTTCTTGCATGCATTTCCTTATTGGGCTGTGTAAGAACGTAGGAAGCAAATTCAGAGGAGAAAGAAATCCCCTTAATTGGAGTTGTACCTTCCACATATCTAAAAAAAAAATAAGTCTTAACACTACGCACGCAACCTGAATTCACATTGTCATATGCTTTCCTGTGACTGCAGACCTGACCTGAATCTTGATGGGGGAATAAAATTCATAAACTCCGAGTAACTTTGTTTGCTTGTGATTTGGTAATTTCTAGAAACTTAAACATGACGGCATAAAGACGTATAGATATCGAGGTCTGATGTAAATGAATGAATTAGGCTGCAAATGAAAGAAAATTAATTTCTATAAAATGTTAAGTACTCTGCTTGTGACATCTGCACTGATTTCCGGTTCTAATCGGACGAGTATTACGCTGGCTTAGAGACTACCTACATCGTAATCAATCTATACCTGCACGACGGAGATTCTCCATGGTAATGATCTGACCTTGGGGTATGGAGTTACGTCAGTTTCTGGCCACGAATTTAATCCGTGGCTTGGGACACTCTTTGGGCATAAATCTCATGCCCGGAGATGAAATTGCAATTCTGGCATTGAATTCAGACGATGCGTTTGTCCGCCAGTAGTTTATGATGTTTTGTTTTCTCTGAAAAATGAAAGACAATGAAGTACCTACTACTTCCTGGTCGCCCATGACGAAATTGAGAAGAAGAAGAAGAAGAAGAAGAAGAAGAAGAAGAAGAAGAAGAAGAAGAAGGAAGTACATGAAATAAGGTGCATTTTGAAGAAGAAGAAGAAGAAGAAGAAGAAGAAGAAGAAGAAGAAGAAGAAGAAAGATGTACATGAAATAAGGTGCATTTTTAACGATACAATAACAGCGAAGGTGGTTGCGGACCAGTGTTGCCAAAGCGCGGAGAAACGACCAAAAGTGCGGAGAAGATTCGAGGGGGAGTCATTGAATACAGAGCTGCGGACGGACTGCACTCCTCATGTATGCGGCGCTGTAGGTCCGCATATATATTTATGCTTTTAAAACTTTTTTTTTTCCATTAAAAAAAATGATTGAAATTATATAATATTTTCTGAAAATACTAATATTTTTGAAAAATGAACCATTTTCACTAGTCTCGAGTGTTCATGCGCCAATATCAGATAGGTACGATCATACGATTGTCGAGAACCGATTTTGACAACAGCAGATAACGTAACCCAGACATGATGTCTTACAATACATTCATTCATTTTAGGTCCAGCTATCTTCAATTTTGCTTTGTAATTATTATATATAATATATATATAATGTATATATATATAATGTTAGTAAAATTTGGTTAATTTGGGAATTAATCTTAGGGTGAAGACTGACTTACATTATCAGTAAACTTAGTCATGTTTAATGAGTTTTTATTATTTATTATTTAGAAAACAACTGCAAATATGTATCAGCAACTGCATTAGTTGAAGTGATTCAAGTGATTATAACCGAATAAGTTTTGATATCAGTATGCTATGAAGTGGTGTATTATAATCGTGGATTTTCTTTATATTAATGTAGCTTATTGATAAAAAAAGGACCAATTATGATGTGCTCTTTTCCAATTTTTTGAAACTCATAGCCCCAAATAGGGCATTCGTTTGGCTTAGGATTGCCACATGTATACCATAAATCATGCATAATATGCTGTCCATTCTCTTGGGGAAATATCTCATTTCAAAAATAATCCGTATCATGGTAAAAGGGGGCCATATAGACCTACATGTTTCATATCGTTTTTGTCTGTTTACAATGCTTATGGCATTGATTTTAAGCCTAGACCTATGTATATATTAGGTTGTTTATTATTATTATTACTTCAGCAAACGTTTTGATTTAACATACAGCATGTTACCTAAAGTGATAAATGTGGCTTAAAAAAGAAAAGAAGGAATAAACTACTTATGAATATCGAAGGATTTATATAGTGCAGTTTTTTTTAAACTTCCCACTTTTAGCTGAAAACTTTATGAATAAATTGACTTGCCCGTGTTCACTTTGTGGACTAATTTAGGCATCAAATCATATATAACATTCAGAACTATAAAACAGTAATTACACACACACACACACACACACACACACACACACACACACACACACACACATATATATATATATATATATATATATATATATATATATATATATATATATATATATAGAATGTAATAAATCAGCTTCAAGACTGAACACTCCGCGTGTCTCGTTCGATTCTAAATTTGACTATCATTAAAGTTACGTAATGTTTCAGAAGATATGAAGCAACTGAATTTCGGAAAGGGGAAACTCTAAATCTCAAAAGGTTTAATTAGTAAACCCAACTCATATACTGGTAAAGATACGGTTAATATAATATAAGCAGGGTGACTATTTAGTCTAGTTAGTATAGTAAAATAACATTGCTTGGCAATTAACACTACAACTCCCGGTGCGGAGCTAGTTTCTCGGTGATGTGCGGACTTCGCGGCAACCCTGTTGCGGACAAAACGATTAGTTACGGCAGAACTAGTACTACAATTGACATTCAAACTTACAAAGCATTGCTTGACGTGGTTCTACGTATCATCAAAAAGAATGTTGAGGGGCAGGTTTTTTGTTGGGGGTGGGGCGAGTTCACTGTAACTTATAAGTCTAAGAAATACACAGGTGTGGTATAGGTGCACCATCCTGCCTGGAAATACAACGAGCATCTTTGTCTTTATATACTCATACGTTCTGTGTTCTACAACGATATAAGACTCTTAGTCAGTGTAGCTAGTGACTATACATCTCTATTTGCCTCTTCAAGTACCGAGTTCTGGTCACGGTCTGTAGATCAACAAAAAATCAGCTATATCAAGATGAGACTCAATCCAGGCGTCATCATGGTGACAGAGGCGTTGTACTACAGATCTTCACGTTTTATCTGGTGAATTCACTTCATTTGTAATCAGAGTGAGTTCTATATCATGGCTTCAGTTATTGATTGCTTATTTCAGAGGGTTTCACAGAGTTGGCATCTTCTGTAATCTGTAGCAGAGATGAAACTAGCAGATGTGATAACGATAGTACTAGGCAATTCAGAGCCACAGAATGGATAGGCACTGAATGTTTCCTTGGTGACATTCTGCTCTGCCACGGAGCAAGAGTGACTCATGAGTCATGTTCCCTTGAACAAGGTTAAAATGGAGCAGGTGTAGTGAATTTTTTTTTATAAGGATTCAGGTAGGATTAGAGTTATGTATTCGGTAACATGAGCACAAGCGAAGGTGAATAAGATTGTTTTAAGAGCTCCAGGACTTGTAAAAAAAAAAGATAAATAAATAGATAAAAAAACTGCAAGTGCTTGCAAGAATCGAAAGTGAATTCGAGCAAGAGAAGATTATGTGGGTAAATTGAAAGCAATCGGTGGTGCAGTGAAAGTTGATGCAGACTGCTGAAGAATGAACTAAAAAAAAAATCAAACAGGTATTTGGAAGCAAGTACAAAATATGAGGTAGCGAGATTTACGCAAATGATTCGGAAGAGAAGTGTGGAGATTTTTTATAACCTTGTACCCAATATCTTGCCACTGTTTACGAATATATACATTAGAAGATTATTTATAATCTCCTGAGGAGGTTCTGATAGACTGACATAGTCACGTGACAGGGTACAGAAATATTCCTTATCGTAACACTTAAATCTCTCTCTCTTTCTCTTTCTCGGGACGTGTGAAATTTCCAAGATCTTGTCTAATGAGTTGCAATGATACAGCAACACTTATCAACAAACAATTCAACTTTCTTCTACCCCCCGCCCCTCTCTCTCTCTTATTAAACCAAATTCTTCCCCCTGAAGTCCCGTAAATAAAATATATATAATATACCTATATAAAATGATCCACAAATGTTACCTACACTCACCTCTTTCAAAGCATCGCTTACATTTAACTGGGTCGCGTCAGACGCAAATATGGACAGGCTATTTGAAGACGAGGCTTGTGTAAACCAATTACATATCTCTCTCTCTCTCTTCCCTTCCTCCCACCCCCTTCTCTCTCTCTCTCTCTCTCTCTCTCTCTCTCTCTCTCTCTCTCACACACACACACATCCCTTACGACAGGTGAGCAAGGCTGCGGTAACACCTCGGCCCGGCATTCCCAGTTGGATCTTCTCTCGCTCCGCTCCTAGCTGACCAGGTAAGAGCAGCGGAATTTGCTCTCGTCAGACCGCTCCCCACCCCCCTTCTCTATATAGTCGTTTTCTGCTTGCTTGAGACGTCCGCAGACTTCGCAGAACACTAAATAAACTCATAGAAAGAGTCTCAATTATCTTCGGGGATTCCTTCCACTCGACGTGAATTCGCGAACACCAGTAAGTAATGGACGAAAGGCTGTTTATTATGTCGAATAAATTAGCGAGCGCTGTTTGTCTCGGACCTGACAAGCGACACCTGCATTCTGGATTCTCAAGTCTCTTCTGTTTCAACGTCAAGTGGACTATTAGACTTCAGGTCATCTTTCTCTTTACAGTGATTCAATTTCGATGTTTACGTTCACGCAGTGGATGGCGTCATTTAGCAAGTGTTAATTAAGTAAGGGCGTTCTTTGACAGAATCCAAAGTTAATATTGTCGAAGATTATGTCCTGCTGAGTTGGACACGAACGAAAACATTCTTAGTTTAAAATCAAGACACATTTTTGAATGCAAGTGTTAATCAAGTAAGGACGTTCATTGACAAAATCAAAAGTTAATGTTGTCGAAGATTATGTCCTACTGAGTTGGACGCGAACGAAAACATTCTTTGTTTCGTAGTTTAAAATCAAGACACATTTTTGAATGCAAGTGTTAATCAAGTAAGGACGTTCATTGACAGAATCAAAAGCTAATATTCTCGAAGATTATGTCCTGCCGAGTTTGAAGCGAACGAAAACATTCTTAGTTTCTTAGTTTAAGATCAAGATACATTTTTTGAATTCGCTTGTGACACTGCACGTCCTAGCTCCGAGAAAAACTGATAGATAGATAGATAGATAGACAGATAGATAGATAGAACCATGAACAACAGCTGCTCATACTCCTGAGAATTTATAAAGCCTGTAGAGATGATGACGTCAATGCATCTAACCTTACGATGCGTAGTTTTTTTGTTACGAGGATTCCCCCAGAATCATCTACTCAGGTATTCCCTTCTATTACAAGCATTTTTAGCCTTTGGCAACATCAAGACAGTTAAGAGCGTCATTACGAGATGTGTATATACCTATATAATATGCGTGTATTATGTATGTATAACTGAATCACGAAAATGTGGAACGTGATGAATTATAAATGAAGAGAAAATCCACGAAGGAAAGTGAAATAATGGAGTATACCGATACGAGGCCTTTTGACTTTTCATCCTTTATCAGGCAGACGAGAGGTTGAAAGGTCTCGCAGCAGTTCCTCCAAGGGTATTCCGTTGTATGTATGTGGTATGTGTGTGTATTCTGTGTGTGCATATGTATCCCTGGGATGCAAGGAAGGAAGGAAGGAAGGTTCCCACTTACTCGAAATCTGCAATTAATAGGCTACCCAAATTTGAAAACTGTCGAACGTCACTGCATTCGCTTACGATAATCCGGCATTAAAAAAAAGATGAATTTTCTATAATCTTTATAATACTACAAACGAAATTCTCAATCGTGAAACAACAAAAGACGAATAATATATAAATAAAAAAACACTGGAATGTCTACTATGATAAGGGCAGAGAACGTTATCATTCACTTATCATTTTGCAAGTCAGCAAAAATAAAAAATAAATAAATTAAAAAAAAACACGATTGTTCGACACTAACAGCACAAAAACTTCGAGACGCTCAATCGTACGATGTTCGCGTGAGACAGTTCTGGAATTTTCCAGGGACCTCCGTTCTGGAATTGAGTCAACCTCTAAAAAAAAAGCGCAATTAAGAAACAGACCTTGATTTAAGAATATAGCAAGATGGGGAAAGAGAATATGTACGGAAGTACAGTAAAAAGGAATGAGTTTGGTTCGCAGTTAGGGACGTATAAGGAAGGGACGCTGCAAAGAACCTTAAAGTGATGCTTACAGTGCGCCATGTGAAGAAGAAGTGCATTGACGGCGCTAACAGCGGAGACCTTTCAACTTTTAACTCTAACCTTAAACTACTGGATTTTTTCGAACTTTCAACTTTATATACGTATATATATATATATATATATATATATATATATATATATATATATATATATATATATATATAAATAGATATATATGATAATGAGAGATAGATGAGATAAATAGATAGATAGACAAAATTCGAGAAGCAAAGAGAAACGATGGAATTCAGCGCACACACATGTATATATATATCACATATATATGATGCAGTACATATATAGTATACATATATTGTTATATAAACATATACATATATATTATCAAGAAGAAGCCTTGAAAATAAATATTTTTGAGTATTAGTATATTGTCATCAGAATGGAAAATGATAAAAAAAAACTAGAAAAAATATTTAGAAATATGAAGCAATAATATATGTTTATGTATATATATATATTATATGTATATATATGAATATGTATATTATATATATATATATATATATATATATATATATATATATGACTGGTAAAATGTTCTGTAACAACAGAATTCCATCTAATAAAAGGAGCCCGCCCATAAAAACACCAAAATATAGAGAGGAAAGTACTATATTTTCAGAGACTGCTGTCTCTCTCTTCATATACCTGAAGAGAGAGACAGCAGTCTCTGAAATATAGTACTTTCCTCTCTATATATTTTTGGTGTTTTTATGGGCTCCTTTTATTATATATATATATAATATATATATATATATATATATATATATATATATATATAATGAAGAGGACAGCAAGAAGACTGGACATCATTTCTTCTTTTTATTACACCTACGTTTCGGGAATCCTTTCCCATCTTCAGGGCTATAAATAGAATTAAATTTGTAATATCAAAATGTATGCTAAAATCAAAACCTAATAATTATAAGAAATATAAGTATGTCATTAAGCTAAAAGAAAAATAAAAATTACAAAGTGACTTTAAGATAAAAGTAAATTAAAACACTGAATAACTGAGTAAAATAACAGATCCAAAAGCAAAACAAAAAATGTATATTGAATAAACAAAGACAGCGTTCTGCCAGACTTAATAACTGTTAAGAGGTTTGGTTGTTAACTGATGGAAAATAGCATAGTCCAAAGGCGAAGTTAAAGGAATCAAAAACAAAGGGGAGAGAGACAGAATGTACGTAATAGACAGTTATCGCACTGGCTGCATTTTGAAATCAAAAGAATTTTCGGCCATAAGGAACCATTCAAATTCATGTAAAACTGACGTTATGTATAATAATTTCAAAATACTCTTTCAAACTGCTGATTGTCTTTCGCTGCTCTTTTTAGAATCTCTTTACATTAAGAAACTGTCTCCTACCTTATACAACCAAACTACCGCCACACAATTACATATTGCCTAACTGCCTATTACTTACATTCTGTCTCTCTCCCCTTGTTTTTGATTCCTTTAACATCGCCTTTTGACTATGCTATTTTCCATCAGTTAACAACCAAACCTCTTAACAGTAAGTCTGGCAGAACGCTTTCTTTGTTTATTTTTTCAATATTTATTTTTTGTTTTGCTTTTGGATCTGTTATTTTATTAAACTTAAACTCACCAGGAGCGAAAATCTTACAAGTTTCATATATATATATATATATATATATATATATATATATATATATATATATATATATCATCATCAAACAAGAAGCCTTGAAATGAATATTTTCAGTATTAATATATTTTCTTCAGAACGGGAAAATATAACAAAAAAATGAGAAAGATATATAGAAATATGAAACAGGTTTTAAACTACCACTACGTTAAAAACACATGCCCATCACACATACTCAAAGACGCAAGTGTGACTCCCAATGAAAGGTAAAAAAGGATTGGATGAATTACAAAAAAAAAAAAAAAAAAAAAAAAAAAAAACTGAATCTCATTACCGTCTGGGTAATACATTACCTGCGAGTTAACTTATCACTCTTGCATTCCACAACGATTTACAGACACATCTTTAAGTTTAACTTGGAAAGGGTTTTACTTGGCAAATCAAGATATCGAAAATTCGGTTTCATACACTTTTCTTCGAATACAAGATTGACCGATAATGCGTTCATATTTTAATATATTTTTTCTTTAATTTTTTTCTAAATGTTATTTTCCCGTTCTGATGGTAATATTAATAATAAAAATATTAATAACAATGATCATAATTTTAACGATAATAAAAGAGTAATAAAAAACCCAGTAGTATCAAGTACATCAGTTGAAATATAGGAAAATTTTCGTGGTAAATGCTATTAAGATATTTTTATTTGATTTTAGATTCTGAGGCTATGTACAATTCCATGCAAACCTTCCTGAACCCATAACCCCTATTTATTCTTTCTGAGTGTATTTCGTTCAAAGCGTATTCCCTTTTCAAAGCAATTAGAAATATCCGTATAGTAATATCAATACTTCCGTCGTAGCATGACCAAACAGGGTGTCCACAAAGTCCCAGTACCATTCTAACCAATAAGTACTTGTAATGGTACTGGGACTTTATGGACACCCTGTATATTAAGTGTCTTTGAAGTACTCGATACCATTTTCTGCTTCGTGAGGAATAATATTGTGATCGTTGAGCACAGCATCAAAGCCTTCGACAACTGTGCTCGGTGGCAGAAATGCTCAGAGATAATTGGGCATCAGTGTCGTAATGTGATTTGAGTCATTATGCACAAATCTATAAATGCACTGACCAAGATGGCAAAAGTAACGATGGTTAGGATATGATGGAAATTCTGAGCTGAGGCGACAGCATCTATCATCTCCGTTTCAGAATCAGTCATAATCGAATCGATGGACAAGATAAGGACAAGAACTTTGATTTTTGTTTGTTTGTTTGGTGTTTATACGTTGCATGGAACCAGTGGTTATTCAGCAACGGGACCAACGGCTTTACGTGACTTCCGAACCACGTCGAGAGTGAACTTCTCCCACCAGAAATACACCTCTCTCACACCTCAGAATAATGCCAGAGAACTTTCATTTTGTTTCAATAATTCCACGTGGGTGAGAATGGTATACAATTGTTCATATGTACCGGGTGCCATTTTGAACGTCCCAGTAAAGACAGGTGTAGATAGAAATTACAAGTTCCGGTATGTAGAAACGATTTCCATTCTGTTATCAAATGGACCAGAATCAATCATTCAGAAATGGACACCATTACCCGTTCTCTCTCGAGTTCTCGACGTACCTAAGGCTACCTTCAGGTAGGGCACGCTTATACTTTTGAAGCATATGATGACAATATCATCATAAAACTATTATTATAAAGCTCTACGTACCTAGAATGTTAAAAAATGATCCTAATATCCTCTTACAACCAGCGACGAATAACAGAAAGGAAATTAAGAAAGTTAAATTGTTACATTTCAACACCTACCCAAGTCTACCGGTTCTTTGAGATTATGCTTTTAAGAATTTCCTGTTTTAAGAATCTCCGTGACCCTGGGTTCAAGGAGCACATAGGGATTCCCAACCCACCCCCGCCCCTGTGGAATCTGGGCGACTCTGTGGAATTCCCAGGTAAGAAACATTGAAAGCTTTACTTGCTTGGTTCCCAATGAAAAAAACCAAAGAAAAAAAGAACAAAGGGGATATATAGATATATATAATATATATATATAATATTTATATATATATATATATATATAATATATATATATATATATAGCTCCGCCCCTTGGCGTTTAATTATGTTACGCGCTTGGTTAGGTGTGACGGACAATGACTATTTGTGGGTTTCACTGAATGTATCTATATATATATATTATATCAATTATATAATATATATTCACAGAGGAATAACTCTCGGTTATCAAAAAAGATTCGATCTACGCTTCGAATTTCATCCCTGACATTCATATGGTCCTGCTATCAGAAAAATATATTATATAGATTTTATAAAGAAAAACATTCAAAGATGAAACCCCACAAAATAGTCATTGTCCTCACACCAACTAACCAAGCGCGTAACATAAATTGAAACGCCAAGGGCGGAGCTATATATATATATATATATATATATATATATATATATATATATATATATATATATATATATATATATATATAGACCAAGCTGGGAAATGTTATAATTCTTTGTTGTTCACATGGTCTCTGTTCAGTAGCAGTGGACTACAGAAATCAGGCCACTGCTGGACACCAAAACATTATTCACAATTGTTGACTTGTAATATTAATTCACATGGTCTGTAAGTCCTGATTCCTATAAACAATTCACCCAATTATCCTCCTAGAGACTGTATACAACTGTAATGCATATACCTCCTTCTATATGTTTCAGGATCACTATAGGACCAACCGACAGACACTCGGAAAATAGCAACAGATTTGACGCGCCTACGCTGAATCTTTCTCTCACAACGACCTTCCTACTTCCTGGAGGATCCCCTTTTTTCCTCACCTCTTCCTCTCCTATGTGAGCTTCGAGTATAGCTCCCAAGGCCTCTATACCTATCTCACTTGCCAAAAAATAAAAAAGGAGGAACTCACCTCAGTCTCCCGGATTTTATCTTTCGAAACCTCGTTTAACTAAATCTTCGGCCGAGATGCCTTCAGTTCCAGGCGATATCGGACGCAGGAATGCCCTGCCAATGATCTACACGAAGGGCACGTACTACGAAGTTGGTTTCGACGTGGTAAGACACCTTTATTTTTCTGTTGTTGTTTTGGTGGATGGGAAGGTGAGCCACAGCAAGTATCCGTAAGTGAATTATTGCTAGTTTCGACTGGGCGCTTTGGCTATGCGAGTCAGTCGAACGTACCAGGCTAATTTTACTGCTTTAAAGAATATTCTATATGTCTGGACTTTTTCATATCTATGGTGAACCTTTCCTTTGTCTATATTGCTTCAATTTAGAAAATATACTCAAACACTGAAGTAAATATCAAGTGTGAATATTTGGAAGCATGTAGTATATTAGTTGAAACGTCGAAACAAGTTGATCATTCTCATGTTTTTAAACAGATTTTGTTCCGAGTAAATGATTGCCCTTTATTCTTCTTCTTCTAGGGCAGGACATTCCGTGGGATCATCGAGGACTTCTTGAGCACCTTCAAAGAACTCCACGAAAGTCTCCTGCCAGCCTACGAGACTCCCGAAGGGCGCGCTGCCTACGACCAGACGCTGGCCACCCTTCAGGAGAACTATCCCCATTACGTCAGAGAGCTCCAGGGAACTGCAGATGGCGCCCGTGTGCCTTTCCATCACGTAAGTTTCAGTTTCTCTCTCTCTCTCTCTCTCTCTCTCTCTCTCTCTCTCTCTCTCTCTCTCTCTCTCTCTCTCTCTCTCTCTCTCTCTCTCTCTCTCTTGTGATAAGTAGGTCAAAGGATAGTCATTTTTCGGTTATAATCTACATCAGTAATCATATACAAAACTAATATTACAGGTCGGTCAAGTGCATAGACTCGAATTCAAAATAATTAGCATTCGACAGGTTCACTTGTAAGTTCCTACACTTATGAAGGGACAGACATATTTAAGGGCATTTTCTTCAGTCAACATTAAAGACAAATGATAAAAAAAATATTTTTTTACTAATAATTCAAGTTATAATCCATCTTTAGCACTGGGAGAAAGATATTAATCTAGTTCATTTTTTTTTTCTCGTATACTACTACTCTCTAGGCCTAATCCTGGGTTAGTATGATCTTGAGGAATCTAATGCTTCTACATCAGTTATAAAAGATTATATCGGGTGCATATTTCGTAAACAAGACCAAGAGTAAATCATTAAAACAAATATTTAATTACTTAAGAATGATTTGGCTTTTAATCCGTTGAGAATGCTGTAGTACAGACACGCACGTACAGTAACCTTGAGAATAGAAGCGTCACAGATGCACATTCGCAACCCAGATATATTTTTTTTTTTTTAAACAGAAAAGTGGAAATTAGAACGCTTCTGCCGCTGCTATCATCTAGACGCGGCATGTAACACAGCATAACATCTTGAAGGCCAGATAACATCTCGTTTAATTAGTGCTTCTCGCCTTGATTGCGACATGTATAAATGAAGTTTCCAATTTCCGTTATGGACAACACCAACACCACAGCACCAACACACACTAACCTTCTCTCTCTCTCTCGTCTCATCTCCTCTCTCATCTCTCTCTCTCTTCTACTCATCCTCTCTCTATCTCTCTCTCTCTCTCTCTCTCTCTCTCTCTCTCGTCGCTTGACGGTCGTCAATATCGGGAAATCAAGAGCTCGTCTCTCTGTGTGTGCTCCGCAGTTCTGTAAACGAAAGGAAGATGAAGACGAGTCATGTAAACATCGTATAGTACCAATGACGTTTGGTAATTTGCATACGAATTATCTATGTTTTTGAAGCTATTGATCTTTTAGCAAGTAATGCAAATACGTATATTGGTAGGTGCTTAATTATGCGAGAATTTCGGGTACACTTTGTGGTATAAATATGAAGTTAGATAGTTCTTTTTTTACTTACAGGAGTTTTCGATTCACGGGCGTGATTTTTTTTCTTTTTGTCCTGTCAAACTGTTGTTTGAGAATGTTTTTCGTTTCACGAGAGAGAGAGAGAGAGAGAGAGAGAGAGAGAGAGAGAGAGAGAGAGAGAGAGAGAGAGAGAGAGAGAGCAATTTGGGTAGCTACAAAGTAATGAACGCTGAAGCAACGACATTTCTAATCATGGTTTCGTGTCATACTAGATACGCGAATAACTGAACAGTCTGGTGATTATTTTCACACAGTCAAACGTTCATACTTTACCTTGCACATAGGAATAAAAATGCAGGATATTTACTAAATAATAGTTTATAGGAACGAGGGAATGCTACACAGAGGGGCTTGTCAGTGACGTAGCAATATCTATACTGTTTTTTTCATCTGTCCATCTGCCTGTGGTGTTTTTGTATGGTAACACTGCGTCCCGGGCTTTAGATAGTTACGCTATGTGTAAGTTTTAGGTAAATAAAAGGATATCTGGGTGTACATTTGTAACTGAAAAGTGTTTTAATAATTTACTGTATGCGAATTACACCGTTAATATTCGAAATAGGATATTATTATAACCGTTGAATGTAAGCTGAATGTAACTATCTAAAGCCCGGGACGCAGCGTGTTACCATACAAAAACACCACAGGCGGATGGACAGACGAAAAAAAAAAAAAACAGAGTATAGTCATTTTATCCTCAAAAGCGTATAACCTGACGTAGAGGAGTGAACTAAATTAAGTTGAGGAAGAGTGTGTTGGAAGCTCTCTCTCTCTCTCTCTCTCTCTCTCTCTCTCTCTCTCTCTCTCTCTCTCTCTCTCTCTCTCTGTGGTGGATGATATCTGTCAACATTAGCACGAACGTTTCTACCTCCATCACAGCAAAACTGAAATATAGAGACGAAGAAACACAAGTATTATATAATTGATGATAAACGCAGTTTGATTTCTTCAAATTAATGTATGGTTATTATCTTTATTATCTTTCCTTTTGCAGCTGATGCTGTTGCACATGGACCAAATCGTACCAATGAACTCCGGACAAGTAAGGTCGTCTGGAACAAACGGGTGTTCATCAGTTTGCGTCAATCACGACGAACACGTAAGCAACTTAAAAATGAAATCTTATAGTTAAGCCTTGAAATTCCTTTCAAGAAACACTTTCTGTCTTGGCAGAAAGGTTAAAATAGCTGCAGACTAAATAATTTTGTATTTTTTTTTTTTTTTTTTTTTTTTTCTTTTTTTCTTTTTTTTTGAGAGGTGGGGGACGTTTTGTCAACTTCCACCTGACGGAAGAAGAAGAAGAAGAAGCCATACGAATGTCATTTAATGTTCTTATGGGAAGGGACTTCCTGGCCTGATGCCCTACTAAAGAATTATTAGGTCTTCGTCTCAATGATTTATATATATATATATATATATATATATATATATATATATATATATATATATATATATGTGTGTGTGTGTGTGTGTGTGTGGTGTGTGTGTGTGTGTGTGTGTGTGTGTGTATAACACACCAGCTTTTCTCAAATAACTTTTACAGCGAAGTCAAGCATACTAAGAGGTTAAAAATGTCGTCAGATAGGAATTGAACCTTGGGTTTAACCTTTGAACTAAACAAGCTAAAGATTTCATATTTGGCAAGTGCGTTCCGTTAGTGAGGTTTAGGTCAAGGTCAAATTATATCATACTAGAAGGTCAAAGTGATAGTGGAACCTTGGCAGGACCTTCGAACTATACAACATACAAGCTTAATAGTCCTTGTATACATTCCAGTAATGAAACTGGTTTGTTTAGTGAAGTAAAGGTCCAAGTGATACTCTTAAGGTCAAAGTTGAATAAGAATTTAGTCTTGGCTAGGACTTTTAGACTACATGAGAGATCGACCCCATATTTGAGGCAAATGATCCCCTAGCTAATGCTGCTGATGTACAGAGGGACATCAAAGTTAAGGTACAGAGGTCATACTGAGAGGTCACAGGTCAAACTAATCTCGTCTATGCAGCCAAACTTACAAATCTGCAAAGAAGTTGTTGCGTGATTAAAAACTCCTAATGAAATCCTTCCTTCCAGGTATTACTAGGGCACACGGAAGACGCCCTACCAGAGACCCTGAACCACGCCTACATCGTCAGCGCCCACATCCACGAAGAGACACCACAGGGCCGGAACGGCACCAAGTGTGAGGGCTTCACTGCCCTCTGCTACGCCGGACACCTTCCCGGCTTCTGCATGGGGTACAATCACCACGGCCTCGTCTATTCCATCAACGTCATCAGCCCCCAGAAAGTCTTGGCTGGAAAGACACGTAAGTGAAGATGTATATCGGTCTGCCTGGAAAGACAAGTAAGTGGAGATATATGTTGGTTTGCCTGGGAAAGACGTGGGAAATGAAGACATAGTGGTCTGCCTGGAGAGAGGGGTAAGCAAATGCCTGGAAAGACATGTAAATGAGACGTCGGTCGCCTGGAAAGATAAGAAAGGGAGTATATGTTGGTCTGCCTGGAAAAAATAAATGGAAGCCAGTGGTCTGCCTGGAGAGAGGGGTAAGCAAATGCCTGGAAAGACATGTAAATGACGACGTATCGGCCTGCCTGGAAAGACAAGTAAGTGAAGATATATGTTGGTCTGCCTGGAAAGACATGGGAAATGAAGACATAGTGGTCTGCCTGGAGAGAGGGGTAAGCAAATGCCTGGAAAGACATGTAAATGACGACGTATCGGTCTGCCTGGAAAGACAGTATGTAAGGACAAATTTGGTCTGCCTGGATAGACACGTAATTGAATACCTGGAAAGATAAGTAAAAGAAAATGTATCGGTCTGCCTGGAAAGAAAAGTATATATAAACATACCAGTTCATTTCAGCCCTATGTTTGTTGTGGCACATCTTTTTATATCAGAGACAGTTAGCACATCAATCCATTGGGCCTAATCCTTCTATAAAGCTTAGTTCCAGTTAGTTCCAGTTTCTTACTGGAAAATCCTCAATGGCCACTCTTTGCCTTCCAGCTCGCCACTTCCTATGTCGCGCCCTCCTGTCCGCGGAGACTATGATGGCCGCCCAAGATATTCTGAGGGACAGGCAAACGGGCTCTGCCGACGGCTTCAGCGTCAACATGAGCTTCACGAAACAGGAGGGCGACCACCTCTTCCACAACGCAGAAGTCGGCCCAGCCGAGGATTGTGACGAGAGTCCCATATCAATTCTCACCATTAGCCCAGGGGAGCATCTCATTCACACAAACAAGTAAGAAGAAGATTTTCCTGTTTCTTTCTCTCGTCTTGGTAGGAACCGACAGTGGTTTTATAGGTCTAGGAATTGTCATTAGTATGAAACAAGACACACAGGCATATATTGTGATCGCCAGCTACTTTTCCCAAAGTCATGAATGACCCTTGACCTCAATTGTGTCACCAGAGTTTCGTGGACCAGGCGTCCTTAATACATGTGTGTGTTGGGGACTGGGGAAGGGGGGGGTGACCTTTTCATATTATGACCAGAGACACAGGGATCAGTTTTGGTAACACTGGCCTGGCAACTGAGAGGGGCATGGCTGAGAACCTTGACCCTGGATGGCTGCCCAGTGTTTTACGAACCAAGATCACATGAACATGATTTTGTGTGGGTAACCTATTTTATATCTCTTAAACAAGTTTTGCACAAAGGGAACCAGGTGTAGGTAACAGTGGCCTAGCTACATCTGAAAGGGCTCAAATTTTCACTTATTGCATTAATAACATTGATCTTCCGTGCTAAAACATCCTTCGTATTCTGTCAAACTTCCTGCGGAACTCCACCTCTAATCGAAGTCCTCAACTACTGTAATGACGACCCCACTCCTTCAGGTACCTGCGCCTCGAGATCCCTGAGGACACAGGCCTCTGTATGGAGAGCAGCACCCACCGTCACGAGAGAGCTGCTGTCTGCGCGCCCCCAGAATCCAAGGAAGCTCTCTTGGCTCTTCTGTCGGACACCCACGACACCGAATACGCCTTCTTCAGGGAGGGAGGCGAACCCGATTTCGTTAAAACTATCGCACTCGGTAAGGTCGCTCGGGAATCGGTTTTTGAAACTGGTGCTTGTGAAAGTTTTTGATGTTTAATCATGAAAAAGGTGCTTAGAAAACAAATCCTATATAGTTTTAACACTGCCAGGATGTTATTTAACGAAGCAGTCTAACACTGAACCAATTAATTTCTAGTCTTGTATTGCACTCTGTAAGATCACTCGAAACTTTGTTTAACATAAGATAATGCAAAGAGAACAAATCTTTATATGGTCAGCATGTTACTAAACAAATTAGTGTATTTTAAACGGCTTTTAAAATCTGTTCTTTTTCATTTTTAGGCGTATTTGACCTCTTAGACAAGACCTGGACCGTCTGGATGAAGAACCCACGTAACTATGATTGCCTCTTCTCCCTCCCAATGCTCTTCAAGTGGGACAAATAAGATATGGGAATCCGCCTTTCCTCTTCAAAAATGATTTATATATATTTATACATATTTTCTTCAATATTTTATGTATGGTAGTATGTACCAGCCGTCCTTAGTGCGTAAAAAAAATAATAAGACGTTAAATAAAGTAATCAGCTTGGTTGTATTTATGTCTGCAGTTTTTTGTTAACATATACTGACTTCACTTTGCCGCCAATAGTGAAATTGAAAACTTAATAGTTTTGTTGTTGCTGTTCATTTGCCCCTTGTCATTTTGGTATGCAAGTTAATCCAGTTTTGCTACATTAAAATGTCCAAGCAATAATCACTCTTATTTTCCTGCTTACTGAAATCAATTAGGAGGCGTTTTTGTCATCCTTACAAACTGAACACTGAAACGTCCAACCGACTCAGTCAAACACAAAACAGTGATGTTCATTTGTTTATCATGTCTTTTTTTTTTTTTTTATTGTCTCTACTTTCTCACTTCAATTTGTAAATCACACACACACACACACACACCTAATTTGACTGACATTCATGTTCTTGTTTTATGTTTCTTATAAAAAAAAAACTTGAATTTGAGCATGAATGAATACACTGACATTCACTTTAAAGATAAAAGCTTAACTTTTATAGTCACAGAGGAAGGCAGCATTAGATAATACTGTACGACATAATTTTTTTTTTTAAACAAAGGACAAACGTACATTGCAGCTAGGCACCAAGAGTATGTCTTTAGGCTGACCTAGGAAGGTCACAGGTCAAGTTTAATTGCCAGATATTATTTTTTTCAGACTAAGTACATAAATAAATGCATTAGTGAATAAATAAATTAATAACTAATAAATAAATAAATATAAAAAATAAAATAATCTATCTGAAGGTTACTCTCTTTGATAATAGTCTCAGGCTCTTCTATAAGATAAAAGATAAAACAACAAATTATGCAAATGAGGCTATACGAAGGTGTCAAATATAAACCTAAGCAAAATCGAACGAATCAATGAAATCAATTAAGAAAATGATAATGAATGACGACAAAAAAGACACAGTTTGGAGGAAATTGGAAAGAAACTAAATATTCATATAAAAAAAGGGAAAATGGAACTCTAGATCAACAAGAAGGGGAAGAGAAGGGGAGCCGTTACAGAGGTAATGTCTCATATACAGCACCATCTTTACTACTAATACTACTGCAGCTTTGACAGGTATTACTACGACTACTATTTCATTCACAAAAAACTATACGTCAACAAAGCTTATTTACACATAAATAAAAACAATTCATGTTAGTTTTAACGCAATCCAGGCTGTCCTTCTTACATAAGCCTACGTATATTAGACCTCTTTGGCCTAAATAATCTATATAGCTATATAGGCTAGGCTAGCTACTATATGTGATTTAGACAGACTTACCTAGGCCTAGACTTATTCTAATATAGTTTAATAGACCTAGATCCAAACTACTTAGCCTTAACCTATTGTATTTACTAGCTACTAATGTTAATAGTATCTATGGACCAATTTATTTTAGGCTAATGGAGTGATAAGTGAAATTTACCATAAGATTTTCGTAGGTAATGGGAGCATTACGTAAGGTGAGGCATAAGCCTACCCTAGGCCAGGCCTATAATTGCTGAAAATCCTACCCTACCCTAGCTTTCCATTTTGGTGTATAATCATAAAATAGCATGGTTGTAGGCATAGGCTAATGCTCCAAAGGCAAGAAACTTGCGATAGCCTAGCCTAGGTCGAAATAGTTTAGTATTACCTACTATATTGATTTTATACTGATTTGAAGAGGCCAATTGGATTTTTTTGGTTTGTCTGAAGTTTCCCTAATATGCATAGTACGAAAATCACTTGAATCAATGAAGACTTGGCCTACTACTGCGCCCCTCTGTTTCAGTAACTTCCAGTTTACGGTTAAAAAGGATGCTGCGCTTAGTACCAGTCCATTGGGGAGGTGCGTGACATCATAAGCAAAATATGTTTAATATCATAAAGATCAATAAAAGACATAAATATCAACAAAAGGGGATAAATATTCTGGTCAGCATTTACTTGCCTGGACTCCTGGTACTTAGTTTTTTGTTTAGGTTAGGTTAGCTTCTTAGTTTTCCCAGTCCGGTCTAGGCTTAAGTGGGATTTTGAATTTCGGAAACTGCTTGAAAAAATTGACTAATTTTTGTTCCCCCTGGTTTATTTCAGCTGATTTGAAAGATTTAACTTGTATCGAATGCTTCTGACGCTCATTTTGATTACAAATTACTATTAAAAGATACAAGAACGATATCCTATTAATATGGGTGACCTCAGGTGGAAACTTGGGCTTTTGGGCTGGAAGAATATGCTAAGATTAAATACAAGGATGTATTCTGAGATCCCCAAGATAGCCTGTCCGTGCAAATTCTGATTTTGGTTATTGTAAGGTTTAATGAATATTTTCAAAGTAACACCATGCACCAGATAAGGATCTGATGTCCTAGGTTAGGTTAGGCTGCAACTGTACTGATCTTAATTTACCGTGGCATAGGTATTGGGGAACTACCAAATGATGATTTTCCTTTACCCTGTGGTATCAAAATTCTTCTGTCCAAAAACATGCTGTGGTGGGGCTGACCGTTTATAATCTTAATTTTCTTTTAATACAGGCTATATTTTATTTTTCATAGTGTGATGTGGGTTTTCTCATTTAGAAACTTGATAAATATACTCTAAGTATAGCATTATATGTATGGATAAAATGCACAAAATTTAGTTCAGAATAATGCCCTGAAGTTTTTGAGAACAGATATTTCTCTTCTGTTCATAAATTAATCTATAAAGAAAGTATGAAAGTTTCAAAAAGTCTTTATGTACCACAAAGATATACAATAATTCTCTTTTCCTGTGATATTGCGTTCTTGCTATATACTACTTGTATTGCATATAAAAAAAAATTATAAGTAAAAAATAGGGAAAAGTAGGCAAAAGTTTTATGAATTTCCCGTCGTATTTATTTTAATGATAATTCTTTTTGAACAGTATCTTTGTTCATGGCATCACCAACTCCCTCTAGATGACATCCTGAAGCTACCTGATGTCAAAGGGTTGAAATTTGCATGATGTCATTCCTTGTCATTGGAATCTCAGAAAGTTAAAGGGTAATAAAAGACATGTATTTTTGTTCTGCACTCAACCTTTGGGTGATATTTTAGCCAGATAGTGCATTATTGATTACATGATTCAGAGTAATGCACAATCCCATAACATTAAATACAATGTTTTGTTCGATTGCAAATGTATTGTTTTTTAATATGTCTCATGATTTCAGAAATGTTATCCACAAGAAGAAGCATCAGATAGATCTGAATATGAACACACACTCAGCAGATTATGGGTGCTAATGGAAGTGTTCTTTTCCTGTCTACTCGCTGGTTAATAGCGTGAGCGACTCATGGCTTACTGGTAATTTCAGGATGATTGTGAGTGTCTTCCAATTTTCTCTTATGATTGATTGAAATATTGATTTTTTGAATATGAAAATCAAATTTTCTTATGCAGACCCATTACTATTATATTGCCTGTTTGTACCTACATCTTCATATCATCTTAGACACTTTAATCCCAGAATAAAAAACCTGCTGTACCATGTAGCCTGGCGCATGTGTATCTGGTCCAGAGTGAGAAAACCTCAGTTCTTGTGTCCTCGTTAATTTGCTGAAATGTAGGCATAATGTATCCAAGGTACTTTACATTTTTGGGATTTTTGCATGTTAAGAATTTTAAATTCATCAACTAAATGCATTTGTGTACTGCATATGATGATTATCTCAGGCTTTTGGGTTGACTGGGTCTTCTTGAAATACTATGTTATTTTGGCTCTTACTGCATACAGGAGTGTAAGCCCATTGTAAGTCAATTTGTAAGGTATTATTTATGAAACATGGTACAGTAGATATATGGCTGACTTTTTTTATGTTATCTTGCCTATTTTCATATCTGCAATACCATATTTTGGTTTATGTACCGTGAGAATCATATTTTGAAAAATCACATGAGTTGTAACTTGTAAGACAAATAAGAAAATAACAGTAGATCAATCTACCCTCTGTATTCATTTAGTGAGGATATGAGTAGAGAAATCCTCAAATTATAAAAATTCTAAGCAGGGTACAAGCGTAAAGCTAAGTAGATAATTTTATTCATGGTTTTCTGTGTAGGTGATTATTAAATGTTTACATACTTCATTTTGCAGCATTGGCACTTCAGAAAAGTAGGATATGATCAGTATGACCCACTTCTTGAAGAATGAATGGATGTCATGTAGTGTTACACCCAGGGAGAGAATATTTGAGAGAACATAGATACTTTAAAGAAAAATGGAGAAGCTTGATGTTGCCTCCTAGCTGATGAATGAAAAACAAGACTAGGACAACTTTCTGTACTCTGCTGAATGGTATGTCTTTACATTTAACTGTAAAACTACTTGAGCTCCTCATTAAATGTATTATGAAAAGTTTTACATTCTGAGAAACCAGTTGTAAATTGACAAAAAAAAAAAATGTAAAAAAAAAAAAAGAATATGTAGAGACCTAACAAGGAAGTACAGTAATTTTTAATTTTTATAAGTAGCTGCACCAGCATCGGCTGGAGTTTTATCCCAAGGATCCAGTTCCAAAACTCAAAAAAAATCCCATGCACAGATAACAATACTAGTGCATTTATTATGGATGAAGGAACTGCCTTGATAATTATGAATAGGGAAGAGAAACTTTAGTGTGAAAACAGGGTTTGAAATTGAATTTCAGATAGAACAGTTTCTTCCTGTTCTACTTATCCACATTTTATGATATGATCTCAATTTAACCCTTTTGCATGTATATTCCTCTATCATATCCATATAAGCCATAGCTTCCTGTATCTGCAGAGTAATATTTGAGGCAGTCTTCTTTTATAGTCATTGTATTACAGTAGCAATTAACTATTTCAGTTGTCATCCACTAGTTTGTCTTGTTTTCTCATTGAGAGTTTAGCTACAAACTTGATATATAAATGATTTTAGTATTCCTATGTTATCAAAGATCTCTGGAAATGTAGATCTTTAACTAGAGAAAGATGGCTGAAGTTGTGCTACAGCACATCCCGCTGATATAGTGCTTCACTATAAGTAAAATTAGAGGTCTGTATTGCTGCTGGAGAGCCCTCTTCCTAATCCATATGTTTATTGGTTTGCAATGATTGCTTCAGCAATAATTAAATAGAGCTATGATGTAGGGAGTCACAGGAATGCTCCCATTGGCTTATGCATGTTAGGGGAGCAATTCAAGGATTCTTTTGTCTTATGTAACTCTTTACTTGGCCAACTAATCCTTTACAAGCATATGGCATAAGTAAAATTACAGATTTGTATATGTGGAACTTAGGAAATGTTTAAAATTTTATTTAATTTCATATTGCATAATAAATGTATTCAGAGATGTGATTCTTGCATCCATTTTTCTTTGACAGACGCAGCTTCCACATACAAGGGCGATTAATGGAAAGAGAAGACAACAGATGAATACTCTCATGACTTGACAACTGAATATCACTGAGCACAGAGTAAAGGAGCACATTTCGACAATAATGGATAATGTATTACCGAGTTTCTTTCATGATTGTTTGATAAGTAGTGCTATTGGTACTGTTAGAGGTGGAGGTATTCAAGAGTCATCAAGCAGTAACAGTAGTTCTGAACCTGATGTGTTGGATGTCAGTGCTGACAGATGCAGCTTCCACATACAAGGGCGATTAATGGAAAAAGAAGACAACAGATGAATATGCTCATGACTTACAAATGATATCACTGAATACAGAGTAAAGGAGCACATTTCGACAATAATGGATAAGTATTACGAGTTTCTTTCATGATTGTTTGTAAGTATGCTTGGTACTGTTTGAGGTGGAGGTATTCAAGAGTCTCACAGAACGTAGTTCTGAATCCTAGTGTTGGATGTCAGTGCTGACAAGATGGGTAAATCTGGTTTGGTAAAACCCTTCTCTCTTGAGCTGTACGATGTGCACATTGAAGAGGATACGGCAGATTATGTTGAGGTTGAAGTATACGACAAAGATGCTGAGAGAGAACCTATGATTATTGTTAAGAATTTAGTAGGAAATGTTCTTAATGTGTCAAATATCAGTGAGGAAACTTTAAATTCACAATATGGCACACTTCTTGAACATACCACTTCTCCAAAGGGAAGGGCTAAAAAGAATGTTGATAAAACTAAAAAATCCTTAAGAAAAAGTAAGGACAACTTGCAGGAACTGAAGTGTAGTGCTTGCCAAAAAGTCTTCTCTGATTCCTCAGATTTCCATAAACATGCGGAGATCCATCGTTCAGAAAAACTTTATCAGTGTGACCAGTGTTGCAAAACATTCAGGCAACTGAATCACTTTAATATGCACAAACAGATTCACACAGAAAGATCCTTCAAGTGTGACATATGTTTGGAGATTTTGAAATCAAACTCGTCTTTAAAATCTCACATGAAAAAGCATTTAGGAGTGAAAAATTATGTTTGTAATGTATGCCCTGCTGCTTTTCATTCAAAATATGAGTTGAAGATACACAACATCAAACATGCAGGTGACTTGCCTTACAGTTGCTTAGTCTGTGGTGACAAGTTTCCTGTCAAGTCCAGGTTGAAGCGTCATATGATGATTCACACTGGAGAACGACCTTTTCAGTGTGAAGTGTGTGGAGTAATTTTCCGTGAACAGCTTACTTTAGATATTCACATGAGCGTCCATTTATCCCGCAGACCTTTTGTTTGTGATGTATGTGGGGAAAAGTTTTCTCGCCTCAATGGTTTGACATTGCACCAAAGAGTTCATAAAACTGATGACACTTATTCTTATGTGGCCAAGAGGAAGAGCAGTGATGAAAAAGATAGTCTCTCCTCAGCAAAACCACCAGATAGTAACTCATTCATAGAAAATTGCATGGGTGATGAACTGGTCTCAAAAATAGACAGTTCTCATCCTCTAGAGACGAGATTGGAAAGTAAAACATTGAATTTTCCAGTTATTGAGACTTCGACTTCTCTGAAGGTTGATGGAACATTGCCTACTTGCTCAAGTGAGACCACATCTGCAGCTAGATGTAACCTAGAAAAATGTTTGTCAGAGGTTGAAGGGACAAATATACCTCATCCAGGTGTTATTCGGGATGTGCTTTCATCTGGCACAATCTTAAAGTCACAAGAGGATGGTAAGGGGTATTTTATAATGTTGCCTAGGACACTAACTGAGAAAAATTGTACTTTGTACACTGCGTACCCATCGTCAGTAGTTTCTTCTAGTAAAATCAATGAGAGTCAGGTTACTTCAGACAAAGATAATGAACAGGATTCACAAAATAATGATATCTTGTTTGCAAGTGATGGTCACACTGACTCTGCTAGACATTCTGCCATTCAGTATAATCAGGAAAGTGATGCTGAAGAAGTGGTTACTAAATTCAAGAAGGTAAAGAAACTTAAAAGTACAATCTGTGATGATGCTGCAAGTGAAAGCGGTTTATACTCAAGGAAAATGGAAAGATCAACAAAGAAGAAAGTGAAAAAAGCTAACGGGAGTAAATTTTACCAGTGTGATCAGTGTGGAAGAAATTACAAAACTTCATCTAACCTGAATGTCCACTTGCGCACACATACAGGTGAACGACCCTATTACTGTGACTTTTGTGGGAGGGGTTTCAAACAGATGGCTCACCTCCAAAGTCATGTCAGGATTCACACGGGGGAAAATCCATACCAGTGTGATTTGTGTGATCAGGCTTTTAACCAGTCATCAAGATTGAAATATCATATACAAAACAAGCATGTCAGTGTAAGAAAAAAGAGGGTGAAAGTTGCCAAGCAGTATTATGTAAGAAATTTCTATTGTAAAATTTGTGACCATACCTTCATTGATTCTTGCTATAAAAGTGATCATATGAGAACTCATTTACAGGACAGAGAATCCAAAGAAATTCCTGAAAGTTCAAAAAGAAACATAAACTTACAACATGATGTCCAACAAAGTGTCGATTTTGGTATTTGTGAGTTGTGTGGTTTTCAATACAAAGATGTTAAAGCATTAAGATTGCATAAAGAGGAATCACATGGAATAACAGAAGAAGCCAAAGAAACTGCAGATATGCTGAGCAATTCCACCTGTTCTGCTGATTCTATTAATCAGGCCAAAGAATGTACTGGCTCAAGTTATACCAAGGCAGATAGCATAATAAACAAGGAGACATCAACCAAAGATTGTGTTCCATGTATAAAACCTTTGAACTGTGGGAAATACGAATGCTCAGTTTGTCACAAAACCTTCAACACTAGGTCTAATGCAAATATCCACCTGAGACTACATAGCAATGTCCGGCCCTATGTTTGCAGTGATTGCGGAAAGGCCTTTAGGCAAATATCTCATCTCAAAGACCACGTTAAAATGCATACGGGGGAAAAGCCTTTCAGTTGTAGTGTTTGTTATGCAGCCTTTGCACAGTCCTCAAGTGTCAAAGCCCACATCAAAAAATGTCACAAAGGACAAGGTTCTACAATTAAGAGTAAAAAGGAGCAAAATATCAAGCAAGAGTTTATTACAGTTGAAAGTGTTTCTCCAGCATCCAATGATACTTTGGTTGTTAGCATTGAAAGTAGTCACTGAACATCTTTTGGGTGGGAAGAAAAATGTTGATTTAAAAAATTAGATTCATTCTGTAATTCAAACCCTGAGCTTGACATGCGCCTGATCCTGCGATGAGCAGCTCCCAGGATGCACAAGAAGAACCCTTGCACTGACAGGTGTCTCTGTGGCAGTGTCTCTTGTGATAATACATACTGGTATTTATTTCCTCTGTGATCTAATGTGGTGTGTGGAGTTGGGGACCTTTTACTATATAAACTGATGATATTGTACATACGTATAAGGAAATTAATTTTATTTTTGGAAATCTCATTTTACATCTGCTTGAGCAGCTATATATAATATGGAAGGCCTCCATATGTATGTAATTTTTATTTGAAACTTTTAAGCACAAATTTTAATTGTATTGTACATAGTATCTATAGTATGTACTAGTGTATTTCTTGTAATTTATTTGAAGTAACATTATAATTACCTATCCTAATCTTTTTTAAAAACTGCTCAATAATTATAGAAAATACATTAAATCAGTAAATAAAGTACTATTTTATGCCATTACGTAGAATACATTTCCCCACATTCAGTATGTTTCATAATTCAATATCCAGATAATTTAGAGTAATGTGGTCTTGCTTTCTTTATAAATGATACTGATTGCGTTCTTCATCCTTCCAGTACTCAGAGGTTGCTGAAAATGTAATCTGAAAGTCCTCATATAATCTCACTGAATTGAGAGACTTGCCTCCTAACATGCAGGATACTCACAGGAAACAAGGTAGGCAGTCCCCGGGTTACAACGGGTTCGGCTTACGACGTTCCGGAGTTAAGGTGCTTTTCAATTATATTCATCAGAAATTATTTCCAGGGTTACGACGCCTACAACGCTGATCTGGCAGAAGAAATATGACACTAAAAATGCAAAACAATCAATATTTGAAGGTTTTTTTTATGAAAAATGCAATAAGATTGCAGTTTACATAGTTTTTAATGCAACCAAAGCATTAAAAGTAAGGTTTTCTTAGGATTTCCGATGATGTTCCGGCTTATGACGATTTTCGGCTTACAACGCGTCTCAAGAACGGAACCCCCGTTGTAACCTGGGGACTGCCTACTGTATTTGTTATTCCTTTTAAAATATCAAGACAACCTGTCAGTGGATTTCATATTTGGTCATGTTGATTTCAGCACTCATTTAAACTTGATCATGCGCTGTAAACATGTCTTATGTTTGTAACTTTGTAACTTGGTACTGTAGTTTTTTGTGATCTGAAATGCTAATGAGACACCAAACTGTGTATGGGTCAATCCACTTAATATTAAAGTGATAAAACTGAATTTCACTAACTAGACAAGTGCTCTTTGTGGAGAGTGGCCACTATTTTGGAATTTCCAGTGGCTTGGAAATTTTTCTTTTAGGGACACTGATGTCAGTGTAGTCTTCATATCATTAACTTAAGAAGCTTTAGGGTTTGATTTAGTATTTAGATTTGTAAAGGTAGCCTTGAGTGATGTAAATTAACAGTTTTTGCATTAGCATTTTTGGAAATAGGTCGGTCCCTCAAGAAAGGCAATGCTATATTTTGTAAAATATGCTATTACTGTCTGTAAAGATAGTGATTTCAGCAACCATTAGGAATGATTTCTATAAGCTTCCGACTTGAAATATACCTTGCTATATCAGATTCAGTGAGAAATAGTGAGAGAATTGGCATTGGAATCCATGGATAATAGATTATTATTATTCAGTAGATGAAACCCTATTCATGTGGAACATGCCCACAGGGGCCACTGACTTGAAATAAATTCAAGAAGAATAGATAGTACATATTAGGGTAGTAATGCATTGCATATTTGCTAGAACTTCTGAAGTTCCAACTGCACAACATCCTCTGGGAGGCTGTTCCACATCCAATGTGAGTAATAAAAGACCTCTGGAACTGAGAAGTTTGACAGCCAGGCGTATACAGGCAGTCCCCGGGTTACGACGGGTTTGGCTTACGACGTTCCAAGGTTAAGGCGCTTTTCAATTATATTCATCAGAAATGATTTCCAGGGTTATGACGCCTGCAACGCTCGTCTGACAGATGAAATATGACAACCAAAAATGCAAAACAATCAATATTTGAAGGTTTTTTGATGAAAAAAATGCAAAAAGAATGCAGTTTACATAGTTTTCAATGCACCCAAAGCATTACAAGTAGGGTTTTCTTAGGATTTTTGATGATTTTCCGGCTTACGACGCGTCTCAAGAACGGAACCCCCATCGTAACCCGGGGACTGCCTGTATACTGCATATTGGTGCTGCTCTACAGCAAATCTGGTTGCTCTAGGCAGGTAAAGGGGATCAGGGATCAATTGTGAATGTAAAAGATCGCTGTTGAAATACAACTTATGAAAAAAATGACAAACGAGACTATCCATTGATGGTCCAAGTCATAACTGCTACTATGTGTTAGGAAACAGAAACCTACCACTACGACCCACTTTAGTTAAAAGTGATAAATCTCTGGCAGAAGCAGACATCCACACTGGAGAACAGTATGCCAGTAAAGGAAGTACAAATGACCTCAAACAGGTTGCACTGATTTTATCACTAACCAAAAGGAAGGGTACAGATTGAAAGCCTTTTCAGAAAGCATGGTGTCAAATTAACCCCAGATTTGCAGCCCTTTGGGTAATTACCGTATATTTCAACAGATAAGGTGACTTTTCGATCAAACTGACCCACAAATTTCAGTGACTTTTGTGGTTTTAGCTCATATTGGTGGTATAAGATGACCCCAAGCTACCAAACTATATACATATAGTACTGTGATGAAGGTTAGGTTAGTGGACACCAGACATCTGAGATGCTGATATATAGTACAAAGGTTGAAATATTTTAATGTATTACCCCTAGTGAGGCATGTAATAAGATATGCAGACTATTGCCTGTAGTAGTAGTAGGTAGATTAACCAGTGGCGATAACCGATTTGTTTATATACCGTACTTGTCAATGTACATAATTCACAGTTCAGTCACCAGCAAAACAAAGACAGTATGTAGTAACTTTTAAGTTAAACATGGTATTTTGAGTAGAATTTCAAGGTTACTGTTTTTGTTTGTGGCCTATAGGATAACCCTCCCCTTTTCTTTATGATTCAGATTTCATCTTACCCGCCAAAATAGACAATAGTACCAAATGAAATTACGTACTGCTGTTTCATGACATGAATCAGATAGAATTCAATGAAAATGAAGCCTCCTTTACTATTCTGATCTTGTATTGGTCAAAATATATATGTGAAAATTATAGTTTCTGTACGATAAAAGCAATAGCAAAGTGCATTTTTTCACGTGTATTTTTGTACGGGAAAAGGCATACTTACTTTGCTTTCTCCTCAGACCTGTTTCAACCTCTGTTTCATTAATCATGTTTCATTGAAGGATAGACTATTATCTGAAAAACATGGAGATTTCTCAGTATGTGTAGTCAATAGTTACTTGGTGTTAAACTATGTCAAGATTTGTTTCTATAATCTTTTTGAGTACAAGGACAGCACAGGCTAGATTCATAAATAATATGCAGCGATGCAAATGCTAGGACTAATCTTGGAGGGGTACCGTACATGTATTGATTCAACTTCAAGGAGGATGAAAATGTTCAGTAATATATAGCCCACAAACTGATAAAAAGTATGACATTAAACCAGACAGTTATTCAAGTCAGGTAGAAATGACCCTAAATGTTAGAAAAAGACAGCATTAACTGGTTCCATGTATAATATTTATGATCCACACTTTTGGTCATAGTACATACATATTTAATACATACAATATATCTATATAACATGTTCATTATGGCACTTTTAATCAGGATCTCACACAAGCCTGAATATTCACACATGATCTATTTATATACATACATATGTTTACTTGAGGTGTGTTGATTGATTGATACAAGGAGGGATAAAATGAACATTTTCTTTATTTTTTTTTACAAGATCTTCTAGCACAACTGGAAAGGAAAAATGAAATCGAACACCCAGATTTTTCTTTTTGTCAAATTGGAGCATCCGAGAACAATAGGTATTCCACGGCAAACAGGACAAGTTTTTCTTCTTTCCTTCCAGTCACAAGAAAGCGCCGACCTTCGTATCCTCAACGCCATTTGCACTAGACATCACACAACCACTCATAATATTGTCAACTGGGATTTGGACATCCAAACATAGAAATATATGGTTTTTATTCTACACCAACATCACGTTCATATGCGACGAGCAGTACAAATAAACATGAAACGTTTTACAGGTGACCCCAAGAATGTAAACTTTCAGAACTGATATGGAAAACTGTTTTGCTTGGAACAGTTGAGATGCTCATCTCCTTGCAGAGCCAAGAAGTGGTTCTCTCGTTAAAAGTCTTTCGTTTCTGTTTTTAGACACCGGTTGAAGAGTTATGGAGTTATAAGTGGAAATTTCATTGTTTTTTTTTCTTCAGAGCAAAATGTGTGTGTTAAAGCAACTATTCTGTCACCACAGGTAGGTAGATGATAATAATTCATATTTATATACAGTGTATATTTGTGAGAAGATAATTTATATATATATTATAAAATTATAATATATATATAAATATATATATAATATATAGTATATAATATAGTTATATATTATAGTATATATATATATATATAAGATATATATATATATAAATATATATATATATATATATATATATATATAATATATATATATATATATATATATATATATATATATAATCATACAGACATAATAAGGCGAACATCAGTAAAACATACACTTTTTTTATTCTTAAATATTCTTCTACCGCACTTCACGGAAGCACTTACGTACGGATGCTTTTCCCCGAGCAGGAAAATATATGAATAAAAAAACACCATTATCTTGTTCAAAGTATCGCCAAGAAAGCACATGACATTTTCTAAACACCGCCAACCGCAAATATGCATACAAAACGTTCATAAAACTCTATAGACATACAAATTTATACATACAAAGCGACATCATCCAAGTGCTCAGAAAGTCGATAAAATCTGATTTTTCAGTTCTGTCTCACAAAAGGGGTTATAATATCATCCCTTCTGAGAAAAAAACCACCTCCAACAGTTAATAATATAAAATTCTATACAGCATCAGTTAAATATATTAATTATACTTCTACTTGACAATCACATAGGAATTCACATAGTCTTTGGAAGAGAGAGAAGACAGAGAGAGAGAGAGAGAGAGAGATAGAGCACTGGAAATATGAGTAAACTAAACTACAGAATATTGTAATTGTTGTGTTATATCTTTCGCCTTTTTATTTATCTATTAATTTATTTATTTTTTTACTCTGGAAGACCACTGAGAGACTGAGCTCCCATCAAGCAGCAGCAGCAGGAGCGACAGCAGTCGTAGCTCAGGCTGTGAGGGAGGGCGAGTTCCTTTCTTTTCAAATCGAGCGAAGGCTGGAATCCGTGACGGCAGTCTGAAGGAGGCTGGTCTGTCTTTGACGTCGTTGGAGATTCCGTGAATTTTAGGACCACGAGGCTGGTTGCCTCGACGGCTTGTGTCGAAAGTGCCAACAGACCTGGGACCACGAGTCCGTGGAGTACCAGGAAGCTGAGGAATGCGAAGGGGACCTTCGAGGGTACGGGGCATGAACCTCCAGACGAGGCACTCTTGACGCCCAGTTGTCGAACTGGAGTTTTCTCTGCAACTTTTTTGCCAACTCGACCAGTGGCACTTGGCTCTGTCGTCTCTGTAAGGAGAAAAATAATAGGTATGAGGGGTCGTTACTTTCATAAGTTATTCATGTACTAAATATTCCTACTTGACATCCCTTCTATCCAACCTGAAACATTTGAAATTTACAGGTAGTACTTACTTGTGAGTTTTCACATAAGAGCGAATAGAGAACATGACCTCAGTCAGCTGAATTTGAGAATGCATCTAACTTTAGTGCTTGTGGATGACTTATGAATAGTAATGTCAGAATCCAGAATTTACAGAAAATTTTGTTTTTGAAGCCGCATCCTGTGATAACTCGTGACATCTGACATCTGTGTGAGTTTGTTCTATGGCTGTTTATTATGGTTTGAAATTTTCTTTTATCAGAATAGTACATGATCGGTATATTATATTATATATAAGATATATTATAATATTACAATATCAATATATATATATATTTATATATACATATATCTAATATAAATACATATATATATATACATAATATAATATTATTATATATTAGATATATATAATTATCATATATATATATATATATATATATAGTATATGTTAAATTTACATAGAATCAGTACTTAGATAAATGCAATTCTCTCTCTCTCATGAAACATATTTCATCTTTTTCTTATATTACCTGTGCATGCAAAGCAAAGAAAGCCATGACACAGGTGAACTCCTTCATTATTTCTGTTATTGCTTTTCCTTTGCTAAATACATTATGTACCCTCCTATGCATATAAGGATATAAATGGAGCTTGCTGTTTTACCATGTTGATGTTTCACACAAAAGTTGAACTACTCTTAGTACTTTACTGCTAATGCAAATGCTACTTTGTTTCTACAGGGATACTAACCATCACCTTTTATCATGTTGCTCGTAGGTGTGGACCTTTGTAAATACTTCTTCCTCACAGGGGTGTAACACTAGTCCTGAACATTGAATCGATCATGCCCTCTCTCCCAAAGACATAGCTGTTTTTAATGGAGATGCTCCATCAACAGCTGTGTTGCCCTCGAATGATTCTAACTTCGTCACTGATGTTCATAGTTCTTGCACAAAGACGTCACTGCTGCAGCATCTCAAGAAGATAGGGCTTTCTCTTAACATCCTAGGGAGTCCATCCTTTGGTGCCTTCATGGACAACCTGGCCGAAGGGAATAGGGCTTAGTTTAACACCTGAGCCCTCTAGCAGCGTCCGGACTGAAGTATAAGTGCTAAAGTTGGACTAGTTACAGATCTGGGGGAACATTCCCTGAATGAGACAGGGAAGTGTCCTCTCATCTTCTCTCCTATAACGAGGGAGGAAAGCGGGGATGGTAGTCGAGTTTAGTCCAGGACTAAACTGCCTCCCGACATGAAGCCTCTTACAAGATATATTATAGTTCTCCAGGGCCCTTCTACTCTGCCAACTTTTTCGTCAGACTGGTAGGAGGTTACAGGAGCCATACTTCTTCCCCCCTGCTTAGTAGGCAACCACGATCATGGCAATTCTATGGTGAGTATCAACTCCAGTCAGTTTTAGGGGGCTGACCTCTCCATCCTAAGACGTCAGTTTCATAAATAAAAGGTGATGGTTTGTATTCCCATAGAAACAAATAAATTTTGTATATTCGTATTTTTCCTAGGTGTGCAAACCAGAGCCTTTAATATTTAGTCCCACCTCAACTGCACCGCCAAGTTTTAACTGGTTTCCAACTTGTGCTGAAAGGTATTCCTATATAAAAGCCTCTGGTTTGTACACCTAGGAAAAATGCAAATGATATTATCTCAAATGTTATACATTTGCAAAATAATTTATTTTCAAGATATTGTTGATATAATAATACACATTCTCTCTCTCTCTCTCTCTCTCTCTCTCTCTCTCTCTCTCTCTCTCTCTCTCTCTCTCTCTCTCTCTCTCATACACTGAAGAAAGGGATTATTCCCTTCCACAAGACCTCCCTACTTTGCGATGGAATTTACATGGAAAAGTAATAAATTACAGTACTCGAAATGCACGATCTTTGATGTCTGCAATACATACTATTAAGGCGTTCAGAGCTCTCAAAAACCAAAAGCAATTATTATTCCAAATTCCTGACATTTCAGCGAGCGTGCGTTCGTATTCGTTTGCATTTCGTTAAATGTCCAAAGAAATATAATGCATTCTCATGAATATATATAATGCATTCTGTCTCTTTCTGAGCGTGGGGTATATTGTATGTATACAAAAGGGAATGCATGGTCCAAAGAAAATTTGCAAAGGGAAGAAAGGATAAAAGGTGGATTGTGTGGGAGAGTTGACATGCGAGCAGCGAACCACACTAGACTCAACTGTTCATCTCCATAATGGTGATTTTTCCTGTCACATTTCCCAAAAGGCAGCCAGTGGCGAGGAACAGTGGCATGCATTTGCACCTGATCAAGTTAGGGCTAAATAATACCCAATTTAAGTTGTCTAGTTGAGAGAGAGAGAGGGAGGGAGAGAGAGGGAAAAATTTACTCTTTATACTGAAGTAAAAAAATTATTAGTACTTTCATTTCAAGCTCGAGTTGTTTGTGAAATTAGTACTTGGTTCACTTTTCTGTACAGGATGTGAACGTTGCATGGCCAGACTCTACAAAGAACTACGAACAAATCCTGGAGTCCCAGGTACCATGGATGATAAACGTGGTAATATTGATTTATTTGCTAAGATGTTTTTCGTCTGAGTTTTTAGTGACTTAATTTGCTTATTTACAACTGTCAAGCGCCCGAAACATTTTGATGGGATATGAATATTACGACGCAAGTTTGCTTTATTGATGTGGACTGAAGTGAACATAAAACGTATAACTCACGGGCATTCATGTATCAAATGATAATTTAAAAAGTTTATTGATGACACGTCAAGGTACGTAGTTCAAGACGGGTGTAATGGAATTGCCTGCCAAGACAGACTTATAACATGGGTGCAATATTTACCAGTTTAAACTGCACATCTCAACAACACTTGTCTGTGGAATTTCCAAGTCTAAGTGAAGGTAAATATACAATCACGCAATCTGAGAGAGAGAGAGAGAGAGAGAGAGAGAGAGAGAGAGAGAGAGAGAGAGAGAGAGAGAGAGACACAAGAGTTAGTGCACCATTGTGTTTGAATAACAAAAGGCTCACCATTCACTTTCCATCCCCCCTCACTCCCCCAACTCCTAACCCCTTCCTTGCACCCCACCCCCAACATACACACAGACCTCTGTCTTTTTTTATTTTTTTTTTTTTGGAGCGAAGAGATGTATTTATTCACTCTTCTCTAATGAAGGCAATCTTGAGAATGATATCGAAGCGCGCAGCAATGCGTGTGCTGGGGTCACCTTCGGGATAGTAGTACTAAGGGCAAGCATTCTTCCCCTTTCTTTCAGTTGTTTACACTACATTCTAATTTTTATGCGTCCTTCCTCCATCTATAGATGTTCCTTGATGCTCCTGGCGTTTTATTTCACGCATAATATATGAACAGGGAATAACGTTGAAGAGAAATATGCAGAGAGGCATCGAGTAGATTTCTGCTAAATTACAACATACGTAGAAGTTTGTAAGGGTTTGGTGTTTGCAGCGTTTCCTTGGTGCCTGGCTGCACTAGCTTTTTAGCAGTTTACTTTAGCCCCCAGTCCTGCTTCCTTTCTTCACTGTTACTGGTCAACCTCTCTTCCAGTTCCTCCTTCAGATCCACGTCACTATCTGAAGCGAGAGAGAGAGAGAGAATCCCTTCTCGTGTGAGATATTAATAATCCAAATAATGCCAGGTACGGGTGGTATCAAACACAAGAAGTGGAGACGAAACAGAAAACTGAACACATCACGACAAACAACCTTTATTTTTTTTAAAGGGCAGACTCTCTCATTTTTGTAAAGAGGTTGGATTACATTTTCTGTAATTACGATCGAGGGACTTCTCTGGGAGATATCAAATTCTACGACAAGTTGCCAGTTCACCTTCCACGTGTGCCCTTGATACTGGAGATGGTAGACCAAGTGAGAGAGAGAGAGAGAGAGAGAGAGAGAGAGAGAGAGAGAGAGAGAGAGAGAGAGAGAGATCATTTACCACGCATCAGAGCCGTTGGAAAAGTAGTAGGACCCATGGATTACAGTCAGTAACCCTTAAATAAGAATAGAACGAGTCTTTGGATTTATAAAGGTAGGTAGTATCACTCGTCTACTGATGATTACAGATCTATTTCACACCTGAAATCCTTAATCACATCTCATCAAAGTAATCAACCACAGATCTACGTAACCACGACTGCCTATTTCTACTTATTTCGAGACTTGCTAAGGGTAGCACGTAGTAGTACATTAAAGAAAATACGAAACTTGAATTTACTGTTCCGTGAAACAGTTATTCCATCTGTGTTAAAAAAAAAAGTCATCCAAATTAGTTTTCATTCTAAAAAACAGGCAGAAGGAAAAGAAAAATTAATCCGAAATAATCTCTTGGAAAAGAAATATAGTGGTCCGCGGGTCAATTTATTTTCACTGGGATGACAAAACTAATTTAGTTTGGTCATTAAACTTTTTCTTTGTGTGGGGGGGGGGGGGTTAAAGAAAGCTGTGGCAAGTAAGTCATCTGAGAGTTTTAATTAACAGATCTCTCTCGCGTTGCATAAAAAGCAGCGGTTTTTAAAGAGATAATTGAAATAACTCCGCCGTCGTACTACAGATTCATGTCTTTGTGACACGTCCACCTCTCTCTCTCTCTCTCTCTCTCTCTCTCTCTCGTACTCCACATGCGTCTCACGGGATCCTCATGGAAGGAAGAAGAAGAAAAAGCGCTTTGTTTTCCTTCTTCTTCTTCTTCTTCTTTTAGCCAAGACACCTGCGCACACGACGTAAGTTAAGGAGCTGACGTGTGCCAGTTATGAGACTAGTGAAAAATAATTTCATCTCGCCAAAATCTTTGGCGATCGTAATCGTAAATACTCGAGCGGTGTCCACTCACAGGTGGCCAGATTTGCGCGGAGAGAGAGAGAGAGAGAGAGAGAGAGAGAGAGAGAGAGAGAGAGAGAGAGAGAGAGAGAGAGAGAGAGAGTGTTAAACAGTAGTTCTAGGTTTAGAATCTACTGACTAAGGATGAATACCTGGAGAGAGAGAGAGAGAGAGAGAGAGAGAGAGAGAGAGAGAGAGAGAGAGAGAGAGAAAGTTAAACAGTAGTACTAGGTTTAGAATCAAATGACTAAGATGAATACCTAGAGAGAGAGAGAGAGAGAGAGAGAGAGAGAGAGAGAGAGAGAGAGAGAGAGAGAGGCAGAAGACCACTCCTAATTAGCGTCCATCAGGTAATATCCAGTGTGCCAATTTAGTATTAATTAAACTGAATATTTTCATAAAATACATATTTTCGTTGGGAGGTCGGGGAGGCGGAGGGGGAATGGAGGGGAGGAACAAGGGGTCAAATTAAGTCAATTTACGTGCGATAACATTCAAAATTCAATAATTGCCCATTCCGTCGCGGGGGTATTGCCCCCGTTATCCAATTACTACGACTACCGATGTAATTTACGTGACTTGTGCATTTTTCATCATCCATTTACTCTGATTAGAGTAAACACCAGCTACGGGGAGCCGCTCTAAATTAATCCGCGATTCAATTATTCGTTGTTCGACTGCGCGCTCCAAACAAAAGTGTGATGACGTTTGGTGATTTAGAATTATTATTATTATTATTAGTATTATTATTGTCAATGCTACAGTCGCTGAGTTCGCTGTAACTCAATGTATTTTTTGAAAAAATAAAAGCTACAGGTAAAATTGGCGAGTGTTAGGCCTATGTGCTCCGTGCTCGTCATGTTTACGAAATCCAATGAGGTTTTTTCCTAATTACGATTTATTATTATTATTATTATTATTATTATTATTATTATTATTATTATTATTATTATTATTGTTGAAACTGTTGAAATTGCTGTAACCGATGCAGATGATGAAAAGAGCTGCAGGTAAAATTGGCAAGTATTAGGCCTATAAGCTCCGCGCTTGTCATGTTTACGAAGTGCTGTGAAGCCATTTTTATTTTCATATTTTTGCCTTGTCACGACACGCAACTGTGTTTTGTGATACCTGTTCGTGACCTGGTCATGCAGTCTCGTTTATCCATTTCTGTTTAGACTCGCTATAACGACCAGACAAGTCTATAATTCCGTTGAAAACCTCCGCCAGCTGTGACGTCATACCCGCACCACGACTATAACGGAAAATGCTTTATCAAAGATGGTTCCACGAAGCAGCATTTGTTTAAGTGAGCTTTGAGACATTAAGATCCATCCAGCTATTAAAAAAAGACTTGTCTGATTCAAGTACTAATGAATAGAAAGCTGGAAAACAAGTGAAAAAAAATAAAGTTATTCCAACGATAACCTAGACCGATATCTCGCAGCTAAAACAATTGGTGATGAGATTTGAAGACGCTAACATTAAGGGGGACTCGAGACTAAATGTTAAGTTACTATCCACATTTGCTGATAATAAAACTCTAAAAAAAGAAAGTCTAAGATCAATTTTCAAGATCCAAATATATATAAAAAAATATTTTCTAACGAAACCTCACACCGACCTTATTAAAAGATATTTTAATTGGTTTCAAAGCCTGACTAAACTCCTTTGGCATCGAAGAGAGAGAGAGAGAGAGAGAGATTACACATCACAGATTTCATTCCCTTTTCCCAAGACTTATTGTATATCGGCACAATACCGCTCATCAGCGAGTGACAGCTGGTGGTAAGCTGATTAATTCTAACAGATCATTATTAAGGAACATAAGACAAGCCACCATTAATAATTTCGAGTCATCGGGGTGAAGGGGGCGGGGGGCGGCTAACAAAAGCTTGCAAAGATTCCCACTAATTATATTTCTATAATTACTTTTTTTTTTTACTCAAGAAATAATAAATGGTTTGCTCGACTGCCATGTAACTCTGCATTAAAACCATGTAATACTTAAGATTTTAAAGCGTAAAGTGAATGTTTATCATTTATGTTCTAGATATTTTAAGATGAAACAAAAAAATCAGACATCATGGTAACTCGAATGAGCAGATCACATAGGCCTAGCACTATAAAACAGCAACAGAACACAAAATTAAATTTCTGGCGTTCGTGTAGTCTATTTTCAGCCCTTCCATATTTTAATTTTTGTCTACAGTCCAGATTATATTCATTTCTTCATCCCCTCTCATTTATTTCCTGCTTTTATTAGGAATTTCACCGCCCCCCCCCCCTTAATATTTATTTTAATGGTTGTCAACGAAGATTCGCTATCAGGACTGGTTCTGTCAATCAATGAATACTTTCCCCTCATCCATATACTTTCAAGACTCCTCCATTATTTCTCTCCGACGAAAGGACTTTGAGTATAACACAAAACAATGGGGAAATGACCAACGGCAACGCTAAAATCTTCATTAATATGTAACTCATCCTTGTGAGCAATTTCTTCGTAATCACTAAAATATCCCGTTTTCACTCGTTTTCCGTTTTCTTTTTTAATCCCAGTTTTCTGTTTTTGGATTAGAGCACGATTTCAATCTCGGGGGGAATTTTTAATTATTTCTCGTTTTATTTCATTATAGAGTCTCGGTCCTTCCTGTTTTAATCTCTCTCTCTTCCTCTTCCTCTTCCCGTGTAATGGCGTTTGTCGCTATTTTAGCTCGCATGATTATTTCATTTCGTCCCTCCCAGTTTCTGTTAAATTAGCCAGTTGTTTAATTTGGACAAAGAAATTATTTTATCACTTCGCAATAATTAACGATATATATTTATATATATATATATACTAGATATATATATTATATATATAACTATATATATATATTAATATATTATATATAAAACTAAAACGTGGTTAAGAGATAAAATGGTCTACCGTAAAAGAACAGAATAGAGTATTGGTTAAAGAAAAAAAATAATAAGTTTGTGAATCAATTCGTATCAGTGTACCAAAACAAAAGAAAATCAAGACAGGACTGATAGCACGGTATCACCTAGAGGAAGGTAAACATAGTAGGTAACCCTAACAGACTTATATATTACTCGAATACTTAGATGCTTTAATATGCCGTCAAGTACTAACTATACTATAGTAGATTCTATCAGCCATGCATTTGACATCTAGGCCAGTCCCTTACGACGCTCCTGATTGGCTGTTGATAAGCCAATGACAGGGCTGGAAACAGTCTCTCTCGAGAGTTTACATGGACATGGTGTATGTTCCAATTCTCCTCAGGAGAGGTGGAAGATACATCCTGCCTATGTGAACTCTCTCAAGAGACTGAGAGTTTCCAGCCCTGTCATTGGCTTATCAACAGCCAATCAGGAACGTCGTAAGGGACTGGCCAAGGCGCCAAATGCACGGCTGATGTGAATCTACTATAGTACCCTGTCAGTGGAGAGAGGGACTTGTATATACTTACCAGCCACAACATGTACGTTGACGGAGGCGGGAACAGCGTTCGATGGTTGACATGTATAGTTTCCCGCGTGATCTGCCGTCACCTCGCTTATCGCCAGAGTGCTGTGGAAAGAGAGACACTTTTAGTTTCTAGGATATTATTGGGGCGGGCGGGGTGGCGGGGGTTTGGGGGGGGGCGATCTGTTGAACTTATAACGATGTAAATTTCAGTTTTTAGATTCTTGAATGTTCCTGGATGCAGTTAATTTATAATGAATTTATTTATAGTAACCTTAAGGTAAATTTATGATAAGGTACGTTTTCTTTCGCTTTTAGATTTTTTTTTGTTCTTGGAAATTTTTGGCACCGGACACTATAGTAAATTCACATCACCCGTGCATCTGATGTCTAGGCCAGTCCCTTACGACGCTCGTGATTGGCTGTTGATAGGTCAATAACAGGGCTGGATACGCTCAGTCTCTCTCGAGAGTTCACATAGACAGGATGTATATATCTTCCAACTCTCCTGAGGGATACGTCTTTCAAAAGTATCCCTCAGGAGAGGTGGGACATATATCCTGCCTATGCGAACTCTCGAGAGACAGAGTTTCCAGCCCTGTGATTGGCTTATCAACAGCCAATCAGGAGCGTCGTAAGGGACTGGCCTAGACATCAGATGCACGGGTGATGTGAATCTACTATAGTTTCATAGGTAAAAGCTGTTAAATCAGGTGTAATGATATACGATCACCTTTACAACATAGGAAAAGGAAGAAGAATCTTACTTAGATATATTTCACTCATTCTTTACAGAAGAATCTTGCACTGTCAAGCATTACTTGGTATACAGCGATATACTTGGCATATACTTGGTATACGCAATAAACTACCCGAGACATATTGATACACAATCAACTTCTGATACTTAAAAAAAAAAAAAACTTAGCTTTAGCCAGAGGTCATGGAACTCAGACTGGGTAAATAAAATCTTCTTGTTTAGGAAGCGGTGTCAGAGGAAGATTAATGGCTCCTAATACAACCCCCCCCCCCCCCACACACGGGCCCCCCCAGAATTACCCTGTCTTTTAGGAATTCATTCCTCGCTATAAATAGCAACTTCGATATGCTTTGCACAATTACGGGATTACGTCCGTCATTGCTTGTCATTTGCAGAGAGAGTGATGAGTTCGTGCTTGGAAATGAAACAAAATAAAAAATGCTTGTATGCATGAGACAACTTTACTGTGAACGCACGCAATTTTTTATAGGTGGAATTAGTTTTTTTATTTTGGAGAGAGAGAGAGAGCCCTTCAACTCATATTGCCACAGAGTACGAAAGAGCTTGGTGAGACTGTCAGTACGTGGCGAGTCTCTCTCTCTCTCTCTCTTTCAGTACTCAATGTCCATAGTCCACTGCTGATACCAGACAGTATTACATACACATTTATAACCTATATACGTTAATTCTCTCTCTCTCTCTCTCTCTCTCTCTCTCTCTCTCTCTCTCTCTCTCTCTCTCTCTCTCAGTACTAAACGTCAGTTTGTCTACTTCTGATACCAGACGGTGGTACATACACATTTATAACCTATATACGTTAGTTCTCTCTCTCTCTCTCTCTCTCTCTCTCTCTCTCTCTCTCTAATATATATATATATATATATATATATATATATATATATTATATATTGCTACTTTCAAAATGCATATATCTCCTCTTTGATTGTATAAAATATTGTGTACAAGAATTGTGCAACATTTTTTCAGATTCCTAGATAGCTTAGAGAGAGGATGTTTAAAATGTGTGTTCAGATTTCGCATAACATAATGTAAAAGAATATATATATAACGTAGAATGTAGAAAGAGAGAGATTTTCTTTGTCCATTCGAAACTGCAATTGTTTCCCTCCCTTATTTATGTCAGCACTGAACGATTAGAGGAACTCTGAGATCTCCGTTTGCTTTCCTAATCTGTCAACACGTTTGATAAGCGAGCTCGAATCTTCAATGTGTTTTGGGAATCTGTCATCATGTGTGATAAGGGGCTTCTGCTTCGGTCGATCGAATCAAGTACGTGTCTTTTTTGAACGGAATCGTCTCATATGTGTATGTCTTTGATCAAAGCCACGTGCAGATTACACATTTTGTATGTAAAATTGCGTAAGATTTCGAAGCTTCTAGAAGAATTATTGCCCAAAAACGTTTTTGTATCATCCACTGTCCAGCTTCCGAAAGGAAGAGAATTTCATTAGATCTTAGATACTCGAGGCGTTCAGAGCTCTCTCTCTCTCTCTCTCTCTCTCTCTCTCTCTCTCTCTCTCTCTCCATCGCATAGCACTTTTGATTTTAAAAGTAACATAACGATTTCGTACTTATTTGAATGGTCACTCGTAACTTGAGAATTTCATATTTGATATTTCTTAGAGTTTATTTACTGTTAAATAGTGTTTTTTGTGGAATCTGAACAAACATTGTTGTTGTAAAGGCGCCTGGTTTTTGTGAAAGTGTAAAACAAGCCTGTAGCAAAGAAAGAAGTTGGTATACCAAAAAGGTAAAGTGTGTTATATTTTAATTAGTTGCAATTAATAACGGATAGGAACAGTGGTTAACTAATAACTGATAGGAACAGTGGTTAACTAATAACTGATAGGAACAGTGGTTTGGTAAAAACTGATGGTTACAATGTTTTGAGTGAAAAGATTTACTTTTACGCATTGCAAATTTTTGTGTTTTGTGTTTGTTTCGTTTTTGTGCATTTGATAATTTTCTTGTTGAAGTGTGCCTTTTTATTTTGATATTGTCCACATTTTTCTGTATTTTCATTTGCATTCACAATTTAATTGACTTAGTTATTTTCATTAATTAGTCGTTGCACATTTAATTAAATTTAACACTTGTGAATTAATTTGCATTTACTTAGAATTCTTTTCAAGTTTTATTATTGTTTAGCACTTGTGAATTAATTTCTAATTTTCAATTATTGCCTAACACTTTTGAATTTCAATTGAATTAATATTCTTGAATTTTGTGATAAATTAATTTTGATTTAATTTTACTTAATTGATTCAAGAATTAATTAAACTTTACTTTGTTTTCAAGGAACAGTAAATTTCCCTGATATTGTGAATTTCACTTGTAAATTTTGAGTTTAATAATAAATTTTTGTATTTAAAATTTTTATAAGTGTTTTCTTTATTTTACACCAGTATATTTGCATTTAATTATGATTATATTTATGTTAGGTAGAAACATAGAGTGGTGATTAATCTGTTTTCCTTCAATTTACTTGAAGTGACTTAGAACCAGGGAAGTACTTAGACTTCTGAAATCAGGGAAATACTTAGACTTTTAAAGTTGTTGATGGAGTGATGCCCTTTGATTAATTTAATTACTTACAAGATTACCTCACACCTGTTTTGATGAACTTAGTCTGATTTTCTGCAATACTGGTAAGTTGTTAAGGGATCACTGTTGCCTTTAGAGTATTCAGTTCGTTTAATACCTGTGATGAGGGTTCAGGTGTCTGGCTTTTGTGAGGTATCAGTTAATGAATGGTAAGTGTAGTAACCAGATACTTGGCACTTCGTCACAATATATATAAAGTGAGTATCTACTAGGCTACTATCTGATCTGTTCCTACCAAAGCGTCTTAACTGTTTCGTTCACAAAATCTTCGATGGTGTTTCTCCTCTCTCTCTCTCTCTCTCTCCTTCTCCTCTCTCTCTCTCTCGGCTTTCATAAATCTCAAATCTCTTGACAGGGTACGAACGCTAAGCCGAGGCGCTAGTAAAACCTTGAATTTTCTCTCTTCTCCTCATCCTCCTCTTTCTTCTTCTTCTTCTCCTCCTGCTGCTTCTTCTTCTTTCGAAATTAGTTTAAGTCCTTCGCATGACAGGTCTATCATCTCCTGGAAGTGGCAGCGACAGTACATCAGCTATCTTCCCTTCCCTTCTTAATTTGAGCAGCGTCGAAGGAGGCGTGCGCCTTCTTTCATTTTCATATTTCATTCTTTTATTCCTGAGGAGGAGATGCGCCTTCTTTTCCCCGTACAGTATAAGTCCTTCAAGTCCTTCTGTCTCGAACGGGCTAGTCTTCTCGCCTTCTCGGAAGGGATCGAGATGGGCCTCAACAAACAACAGCTCAGATTTGGGAACGCCGATGATAAATCTATTGCAGTTTCACGTTCCGAACCAGAGATCCAAATGAGTGAATTTATTCGTTTTGGATTTTTACTTTTTAAATGAAATCTACGTAGGCTGTCAAGTCAAGCACTAGGGCACTGTCGGTCATTAGAGCTTGGCACATTGAAAAGAGGGAGATGAAGAGACGAGACACAGAGATACAGATGATAATGGAGGTGCAGCATACGAGGATCTAAAGGTTAGAGAGGTTGGAAAGCAAGATTGAAGAAAGGAAGAGGAAATGGAGGTCGATAAAAGGCTGACAAGTTGTGTGTGTGTGCAGCTTGGGGTCGAGGGGATACCGAAGACACCCTTTAATAATGCCTATACAGGGCTTTGTTATAATTTGAAGAGAGATGTCGATCAATCTCCAACCCTATATATTACGTCTGTCTGTCAAAACACCATTTAGACAGCAGGCATGGCATTTGCCAGGTACCAGATGATATACAGGTATCCGACGCTTGGAGATTGAAATGAACAAACCGTATCCATTCTATGTATCTTCGCGCAAATTCATCAAAACAAAAACCAGTGTACCACTAAAGGTTGAAGGTCGAATTCTTGACCAGAAAACCATCTGACAGACGCCAGATGCTGCTACAGATATCCGACGCTTGGTGAATACGAACAGAGACTGTATCCATTCTTTGTAGCCTCGCACGAATTCATAAAACAAAAAACCACGGCAGACCGCTAAAGGCTGAAGGTTGAAAACTTTGGCCCGAAGGAAGAAAGCGCCTCCTTCCTGGCTGGGGCCCCTTTGGCCCACCTTGTATTGTGTTTCCCGAAATTCCGCTGTTGCAACGTTGCACCTGGTTGCAACTGCAAAGGCGAACGCTAAAATCTAGTGACAGACGGAAACCCAATATCATCTATCGATTTAGCAGACTGCCCCAGAGAGAGCAGGAAAGCGTCGGACAGAATAAACGTTAATAATTTCTCTTTTACAGGCAAAAACGCCTCCTCCCCCCCCTCTCCCCCATCTTCTTCTTCTTCTTCTTCTTCTTCTTCTTCTTCTTCTTCTTCTTCTTCTTCTTCTCGTATTCCAAAACGAAAAAGCCGATTCCTCATCCTACAATCTATTCAGAGGCAGTTTTTACTGACGCTTTCACATATCCTGAACAGACAAGAGACATCGCCGAGCTAGATAATGAAGGATTCCCAGCCCCCGTCACACCCGCCCCCCCCCCACCCCCCCCCCCCTCCCCCTGCGGGGGACATGAAAAGGAATCGAAGGATGTATAAATGAATTATCCTGGATTTGGAACTACGAAGTATCCTGGATTTGACATACTGGAAGCAATTGGGAAGGTTTTGGGAATCGGGCATATGATGACAAATATATTATTATATTATATATATTACTATATATATATATTATACTAGATATATATAATGATACGTTTTAGAGAACGGATATGATGCGCATGATGAAAAATGGGTGGGTGTGATGATAATTTTTTTTTCTTTTGAAAACAGATGTCATATAATGGTACATTTTGGAAAAACAGGTATGATGAGAATGGACGTAATGATACATTTTTGAAGACAGATACAATGAAAATTGTTATGTTGATGCATTTTGGAAAAGATATGATGATATTCATATATATATATATATATATATATATATATATATATATATATATATATATATATACGTATATATATTATAATGACACGCTTTACAAAACAGATATATATATATATATAATGACAAATAACATGATGACATACTTTCTAAAAGCCGTAATGAAAATGTATAAAATAAGTGCATTTCAGAAGGCAGCTATAATGAAAATCGATACAATGATACACTTTGGAAAAAGAGACATAATAATAATTGACACAATGAATCGCATGAGACTGAAAAGGCGAGAGAAATGTTACTATAAGTTCTCGAGAGATGACAATGAATTTACACCAAATTTAACTCGTGACTGGAAAAGACGTCAAGATCAACGCTTAAATAATTCTTTGGGTGGCTTATGCAATAAACCTCAAAAAAACATTCCATCTTAAGCTCCTCTCTCTCTCTCTCTCTCTCTCTCTCTCTCTCTCTCTTCTCTCTCTCTCTCTCTCTCTAATAATAATAATAATTAATAATAATAATAATAATAATAATAATAATATGTCTAATAAAAATAACACAGATAAGTAGGAAACTCTATTTCTACGTAAAATGTACAACACAATTACTATATAATTGTGGGTTTTTAATAGCACAGATTGTCACGAGATTGTGAATTTCTTCTTTAGCAATAATATAATAATAATTTAATAATAATAATAATAATAATAATAATAAAATAATAATAATAATAATATGGGAGTAGACTCTTTAATAAAGTCTTTTAAAATAATAATAATAATAATAATAATAATAATAATAATAACTAATAATAATAATAATAATAATAATAATAAGTAAATAATAATACCATCCAGACGAATAGGATGTCTAAGATAAGAAGATGAAAAAAAAAATAATATTCCAGGTAATGAACTATCGCGCAGGCGCGAATTCGAACAAATAATGCATATGCAATAAGAATGATTCAGGATGATTTTCTCTCTCTCTCTCTCTCTCTCTCTCTCTCTCTCTCTCTCTCTCTCTCTCTCTATAATCACTGTCATTACTGGCATTCAAATCATCGCTGAATATGCAAATTACTGTGAATTGACGCGGGACAATACAGTGAAAGCACAATACGACAGAATATACCAGAGAGGTATTAAGAAAAAAAGAGCACTTATGATAGAAAACAATTTAAAATAATGAATATTATAAACAGGGAATTGGATAAAAAAAGTGAAAGAAAAAAAATATAGAGCAATTATGTAAACAACTGAAATTAATAAAATTAATAAAAACGGGAGTTGGATAAAAAAAGTGTGAAAGAAAAAAAATATAGAGCAATTATGATAAACAACTGAAATAATAATAAAATTAATAAAAACGGGAGTTGGATAAAAAAAAAAAAGTGTGTAAGGAAAATATAGAGTAACTATATGATAAGAACAGTTGAAATAAGAATATTAAGAAAACGGAACGTGGAAAAACCAAGTGTGTAGGAAAACAATATAGAGCAATTATGATAGAAACAATTGGAATAATAATATTAATAAAACCAGGGACTTGAAAAAAAATGTGTAAGAAAAAAATATAGAGCAATTATGATAAACAATTGAAATAATAATATTAATAAAAACGGGGACGTGGATAAAAAAAAGTGTGTAAGAAAATAAATATAGAGCAATTATGATAAACAATTGAAATAATATTAATAAAACCAGAGACTTGGATAAAAAAAGTGTGACAAAAATATAGAGCAATTATGATAGAAACAATTGAAATAATAATCTTAATAAAAAAAAGGGACTTAGATAAAAAAAAGTGTGTAAAAAATATAGAGCAATTATGATAAACAACTGAAATAATAATATTAATAAAACCAGAGACTTGGATAAAAAAAAATTGTGAGAAAATAAATATAGAGCAATTATGATAGAAACAATTGGAATAATAATCTTTATCAAAAAAGGGATTTGGATAAAAAAAAAGTGTGTGAAAAGACGGACAGGTGACAAGTGTGGTGAGGAGATTCTGTCAGAGAAGACGCTGACTGACATGGGAGGAGGAGGAGGAGGAAGGAATGAAGGAACTGACATTTAACGAGTGACGTCATCAATAATGCCTTGTGAGCTGTGACTTAGAATGAAGGGTGGAGAGGTTAACGTTTGAAAAGAGAGAGAGAGAGAGAGAGAGAGAGAGAGAGAGAGAGAGAGAGAGAGAGAGAGAGAGAGAGAGGACAGTAAATATCTGAATAATACGCAGTTATGATATGAGAGATAATTCCAGATAAAAATAAAATGAAATAAAAAAAAAACTGGATTGGAGGTTCCCAAATCAAAGAGTGATCAGCGTTTATGTCTCTATCTGCCTATCTAGATGCTTGCATTTGAGGAGAGAGAGAGAGAGAGAGAGAGAGAGAGAGAGAGAGAGAGAGAGAGAGAGAGAGAGAGTCTATCTGTCGGAGGAAGGATACTTTGTCATGGCTAGCGTTTATTTAATTGATTTGTATAGTTTTATTTTTGTTTGTTTAAATGGCTACTATTCCATTCATTTCCTTTTCTGGGGGGTGGGGGGGGGAGGGGGAGGTTTAATGGCTACAATTTCAAGAGCCTGTGAACCTAGTACGACTAAAATTGTATTTTAATATTTCATCTTTTTTTATATATTCATCAGTTTGTTAATTCATCTGTTTTTGTTTTAAATATTTGATTTTATGTACTAGAATTGTTCCATTTGAATAGGGGTTAACTAATAATAATAATAATAATAATAATATAATAATAATAATAACAATAATAAAAAATACAAAATAATCAATGAGGAGGCAGGATGCAACCCGGAACCCCACACTATAAATACCCAGTCGAATTGGAGGACTGTGATAAACCAAAAAGAAAAAAAAAATAATATTAAGAATGATCTTTTTACGACATCAATTTGCATAGCCAGAAGTGAAGAGAGCTTGGGAGGAGCCTCTTAGAGGAAGAAGATGGAGAGGGATACGGAGAATTAGATGGCGAGGCAAAGTGGAGGAAGATATTATGGAGAGAAGAGGTTAGGTGGAGGATGACGTTGCCTTCGACAAAAGACAGTGGAGGAGAAAAAGAAGGTACATCAGGCAACCGACCTCTTAATGTAACTTCAGGCAAATTCGGCAACAAAGCTTCAAGCAACAACACACGCAAAGAAAAGGATGAATTGGTTGCTAAGCCAAATTTCATTTCACGGCATTTAATTATATATTTTTAGAGAGCGCATCCGTTAAACTGACGATTACAAGCGCTGTAATAAATGCAATGCTCAATTCTGTAATATGATGAAATGACCATTTTGTAATTATTTAAAACAACGAGTCCTTGCATTGTTAAATTTACAATTAGGATGGACTCTTGTCAGTATTTATATACCGGCAAAGCAGACCTTCATTAAAACAAAAGACAATTTGCAAATAAGATATGGCATCAAATGAGACTAAAATAGACCTTCTCTTTAGTCTGTGAAGGAGGCCTTCACTGACCTTTCATTAGAGGTCAATGAAAGTCGAGACCCTCACTGACCTACAACGAAGGACATTCCCCTCCTCCCCAACTCCCTCCCTCCTAGAATCCCTCACCCCTCACCTGCGCATGGGAGAGGTCTGCGTGACGGTGATGCCCCTGGCCGCGTCGTAGTTGACCATTCTCTCGTAGTGGTACCAGAAAACGTAGCTGGGCTTCGAAGAGGCGCCCTCGATGATACACACCAGACGCAGATCGCTGCCCGACGCCACCACTCTCTCCTCGGGGCCTTCCACGCGGCTGTAGGCGTCTGCGAAAGATAAGGGACTTGTGAGGAACTGCGATCAGGAGGTAAGGATGCGGTGGTGTACTGGAAGAGTTACGCTAAAATATTATTGGTGACAATGGATTTGCCATGTGGAAATGTTATTAAGGCAATTTTAGTACGTTTTCGAGGGTAAGGAATTGGTGACAATAGTATTCAGTTTTATACCTTTTTCAAAGGTAAGAAATGAGTGAAAATGGTAGACAATTTTATACCTTTTTAAAGGGTAAGAATTTGGTGACAAGAGTGGGAAATTTTATACCTTTTCGAGGGTAAGAAATTGGTAACAATGGTGGACAATTTTATACCTTTTCGAGGGTAAGAAATTTTGTAACAATGGTAGACAATTTTATACTTTTTCGAGGTTAAGAAATTGGTGACCAAGGGTAGGCAGTTTTATACCTTTTCAAAGGGTGAGAAGTTGGTGACAATGGTATACAATTTTATACCTTTTTCAAAGGTAAAAAATAATGAAAATGTTAAGGCAATTTCATACCTTTTCGAGGGTAAGACATTGCTGACAATGGTAGACAATATATACAAAAATAAAAATAAAGAGAGAACTTCGCATTTTAAGGCAAAAAACTGGTCACGAAGGCAGATCACACAGACAAGAAAAAGTTGGAATGGAAAGAAAAATAAAAACCCTTAGAACAATACAACCCCCTAAAAAGAGAGAAACATTACGTGAACAGACCAACCCTTCCAAACATTACAACCCCCTAAAAAGAGAGAAACATTACGTGAACAGACCAACCCTTCCAAACATTACAACCCCCTAAAAAGAGAGAAACATTACGTGAACAGACCAACCCTTCCAAACATTACAACCCTCCAATAAAAGAGAAACATTACGAGAACAGAACACTCTTCGAAACATTACAACCACCTAAAAAAAAGATAAAGAAAGAGAGACATCACAAGAACAGAAGCGAGAGAGAGAGAGAGAGAGAGAGAGAGAGAGAGAGAGAGAGAGAGAGAGAGAGAGAGAGGGGGGGGGGGGGGGGGGGGGGGGGGGGCGGGGGGGGGGGGGGAGGCGGATGGGCTGTCACTGGTCGTCGGTCGATCAGTCAGTCAGTCCATGAAGGCGACTGGGTTAAGTCGCTGTGATAATACGGATGGCAACGCCAATATCATTGTCGCTAATGAATGAGTAATTCGCGCCCAAGCGACGGAATAAATTAGCAATTCAGATCATCAACGCACATTTGCTCCCGTCGCCATAATCGTTAGAATAACAGTAATTGCGAGAGCGAGTTACGGTGAAATGAAAGGGCACGGGGGTGGAGAGAGAGAGAGAGAGAGAGAGAGAGAGAGAGAGAGAGAGAGAGAGAGAGAGAGATGCCAGTCTTCAAAGGTATTCATACATTATGGCAGGTAAAATTGACGTTCATGCTTTGCGATTATGTGTGTGTGTGTGTGTGTGTGTGTGTGTGTGTGTGTGTGTGTGTGAGAGAGAGAGAGAGAGAGAGAGAGAGAGAGAGAGAGAGAGAGAGGCCAGTCTTCAAAGGTATTCATACTTCATGACATGAAAAATTCACGTTTATAAAAATAAAAGTTCGTTCCTTGCAATTATTTGTGTGTGTGTGTGTGTGTGAGAGAGAGAGAGAGAGAGAGAGAGAGAGAGAGAGAGAGAGAGAGACGGAATCTACAGATGAAATTAGCATCGTTTCCTTTGAGTAAACTAAAATGCGATCACACCCTTTTGTCTGAGGTAGTAAAAAAAAAAAATAAATAAAAAACCCCCACACCCTTCAACAATTAAACATTAAAACTTCAGTATTGTTAAGAAAAAACACACTCACACAAAAGCAAAATGAAAACCTGTAGTAGCTTTCGGTGCCAAGAAAAAAAAAATTACACGTCACTTTTTTCCAATTAAGGTCGGAAAGTTAACATGAGTGGTAGCTTTCCCTTTTAGAAAGTTACCGAAAGGCCGTACGACACAAATTAAACAAAACGAAAAGAAAAAAAAAATATGACAAGGACCCATCCTTTCTTTTTTCCAAAAGAAAAAACAAACTCGCACAAATGGAATTAAGAGGAGGACAAAGTTAAGTCATAATTGTCAATCAAAACATCCAGGTTTTTATTTCCTATTTCTATAACTCCTTCCATTTCCTTCCTTCCTTCATTAACATTCTGTTAACTCCCTCCGCTAAAATATATTCTGGTCCTCCTCCTCCTCCTCCTCCTCCTCCTCCTCCTCCTCCTCCTCCTCCTCCTCCTCCCCTCCTCCTCCTCCTCCTCCTCCTCCTCCTCCTCCAAACTCCAACCAACCACCACCACCTCTCATTGTATTCTTTAGCAAACAATTCTCGAAAGCGTTTCTTGAATTTCTCTTCGGAATTTCTCGAGGCTAAGAAAGTGAGCTTTGGGGAAGAGAAATACAAGATTGGCTGTCCAGAAATTAAGTGGAATAATGAATTGATATTTGATCAAATCAATGTTTTGAAAGAACGTGTAGACTTCTAAAATATCATCTGAATTTAAACGTATGTCTGTAATCAGTGGATGAATGAATTGATATCTGATGAAATCTTTTTATTATTCGTGTTCTCAGGAATGTAGATACATAATGTATCTTTATATAAATAAAATATATATATATATATATATATATATATATGAATATTATTACATCACCGTGATTCATATAAATTATTCTAGCTACAAATGTCCTTTAATAATTATTATTTAATTCGCTCTACCTCGGAATTGATATATTTTCATATATGTAAACCGAAGGGGAATTTTTCAGTTGCTAATAATTTCGCTGGACGGCGGTTCGAACCCACCAGAGGACGAAATTATTATCAACTAAATCCCCCCTTCGGTTTACATTTACGAAAATACATCAATTCCGAGGTAGAGCGAATTAAGTATTAAAGGACATTTGTAGCTCGAATAAATATATATATATATATATACACACACACACACACACGTACACACCACACACACACACACACACACACACACATATATATATATTAAATATATATTATTAATTAATATTATATATACACACATATATATATATCTATATGTATATGTATATATATATATATTCTTTCACACATTGTTAAAATACAGACCTTCTTCTGGGTTACGTACCATTCACAGCTGATTTAAAACAATAAACTTTATCAATGTGCACCAAATTTTGTCAATATGCTCCAAGCAGTCCCTTATCTGCGCTAGTCTGGACGAGACCAAAGGTCTACATTAACCACCTTACCGCCCTCAAAACAGCATTGAATATATAATGAAAGTTCTGGTAATATTCTGCATTTATTTTTGTAAACACAACCTCTGTGATGAAAGCAAATGAAAGTCATGAAACTTCTCTTATCTGCGTTAGTCTGGACGAGTCCGAAGGTCCAAACTAGTCCCGGTATCGCCTTCAACCCAGCAGAAACTAAACTACCGCTAATCGTATTCCACTGAATAATTTGAGTTCTCGTATACTTTCCCACCTATTTTGTAAATACACCCTTTTGCAATGAAAGCGAATGAAAGTAAAGAATACACTTTGCAATTCAATACTTCCCTCTCCATTTTCAGTTTGCAATAAAATAAGGCTAGAAGAGCAGAGAGTTTAAATGTATCAAAAGGGCGATTCATTCAACATCCTTTCGAGAGAAGAAGAAGAATAGAAAACGTTCAGTTTATAAAAAAAACTACACTCTGATTCCATGGGGGAATAAGGACAATGATGAAGATAGACGCTATTCATGAACGAGGAAGGAGTTCCTTTCTTTCTTTCTCTCTCTCTCTCTGAAGAGAAGCCACAGCAACATACACCAGGTCACATTATAATTTCATTTTCCTCTCTTCCGTTTTGAAATGAGAGAGAGAGGAGAGAGGATGAGGACGAGAAGAGAGGAGGCAAAGTGGGAGAGAGAGAGAGAGAGAGAGAGAATGTTTCTTTAAAGCATTAACGTACAGAAGATTTCATATTCAAATGAACATACAAGCTTACAATATGGTATGTATATGACACACGCGGAGCTATGTATATATATATACTATGTATATGTATATATATATATATATATATATATATATATATATATATATATATATATATATATATATATATATATATATATATATATATATATATATATATATATATATATATATATATATATATATATATATATATATATATATAAACTATGTATATGTATATATATTGTGGGGAGAGTGGGGTAAGAAGGCCCCTTAAGGGGAAAAGGAAATGTATATAGTCTACAGTATTTCAGCTATTGACCCAACAGAGAATAATTTCTAGAAAGCTTTGTTATTGGAGTATCAACGATCATAATCATGAGAAGCTGTTAGCAATTTAGGATAGTAAAAACATGGCCTGAAAAAAAAGAACAAGGGGGGCCTTTTACCCCATGGGTGGGGTAAGAAGCCCACGGTGGGGGCTTTTTGCCCCATACCTAAGATATTGTGGTACTTCATGAAAACTACCTACCATATAGAGCAAAAGTAGACGCCTACTTTTGCTAAATATAAAAAATTCAAACCTTCCTCACAAAAATATTCAAGAATAATTGTGTTTTTTTTGGAAATATACACAAATTAATCTTAAGAGTTCTTAATTTCTTGTAAAACCTAGGAACTTTTTGATATTCATAGGAAATGAAATTAGCAAAATTGTAAAATATACTGACACTTCCCTACATGACAGCTGTAGCAGCACAATTAGAAATAAATTCACTTTTATATAGCACTGAGAATAACACAAATAAAAGAAATAATGGATAAGTTTTACATAAGAACAAAAATGACATAAGTCAAAAAGGTAGACTAATTTTCTTTACATTACTCCATTCTCTCTGGCTAAAGTTCTGTGACTTTGGTGGCCATCTGGAATTGTAATGTGCTTTTCTGCTCGACTTGGCTTAACAATTTTAACAAAGTGATGTAGCCAGTCTACGAAACAATCAGCATTAGACGATCCATTTGCTGTGCATCTAGCAAATGATCCAGGTGAGCTGCCGATCATAAGTAGTGAAGTCATCCTTTTACGGGCAAATATAAACGTAAGAGGAAGACAAACTCCCGCTGCCTTCATTGCACAACTAAGATGTAGTCTGTACTCTTTTACCACTGGTTACACGTCCAACTGATCAGATGGGGTAAAAAGCCCCCTGGGCTTCTTGCCCCAAAGCGTGGTGGGCCTTTTACCCCACTTGCCATTTTTTAAGAAAACTAAATCCACCTGTACCTCAATTGAGTTTTCAAGTCTGGATTGCATTGCAAGATATTTCTTAGCTCTCATTTAAAGTAACTGTAGTTAAAGTACTGACTTTACTGACAAGTTGTCCGCACAGGATATCCCTGATATAGCACGCATACTTACATGAAATGTGTCCAAAGAAGAAAAATGCGTGATGGCTGTGTCCCATTCTAATTCTCCCTGGCTGTTTGGTATGGAAAGCTTCAGGCAGAAGGTGTTGCTACACTGATCAGCTTACTAAGTTGCTATGATATGTAATAAGCAAGAAAATAGGGGGAGGCCTTTTACCCCACGGAGGCCTTTTAACCCGCTCTACCCATATATATATATATATATATATATATATATATATATATATATATATATATATATATATATATATATATATATATATATATATATATATATATATATATATATATATATGCAAATATAAAAAAGCCCAGCAAAAGGCAAATAAAAAGAACATAAAGCCAATAACAATACCTTAAGGCAAAAAAGAAAAAAAAAAGAAAAAAAAAAGAAAAAAGAAAAACACGATTTCATAAGTAAAAAAAACGCTAATAATTATGCATTAAAGAAAACCATTGAATAGAGAGGAACTAGAATAAGAAAAAAAAAAAAAAAAAAAAAAAAAAAACTCAAATAACAATACCTTTTAATAAAAAAAAAAAAACAACACATGAATGAAAACGCAAAAAACCCCCGCTAAGAATCATAAATTTGAAAAAAATACGCGAAAAAAACGCTAGTAATCTTAAATAAAAAAAAATACGCATTTCAACTAAAATAAACACATGAATTATCACACAAATATATATATATATATATATATCAATATATATAATATATATATATATATATATATATAGATATATATATATATATATATATATAAAACGCTAATAGTCATAAATAAAAATAAACACAAAAAAACTCTAGTAATCATAAATAAAAAAATTACGCCTTTTAACTAAAAACAATAACACATGAATGAAATACGCAAAATAATCATTAAAAAACGCAAAAAAACTGCTAATAATCATAAATTAAAAAAGAAAGCAAAAAAAAAAAAAAGTCGCTAATTATCATAAATTCAAGAAAAAAAGCCACGACTGAATAAAAGAAGAATAACTGGAGCAATAAGTGTCACAATCCGCCCGGAAGAGGCTGCAGAGACACCACATTAGTATCGGATTATAATTCCGCCCAAAAATGGAAAAGCAAGAAGCATTATATTTGCAAGCGCCCGACACCTATTCGGAATCGTTTCGCGTCTTATCCGGGATTCTAATATTCTACTTGGGAGGGGGGGGGGGGTCGTGGGTACGTAGTAAGGATAGGGTATCCCCCTCTGGGATGGGGAAGGGGGTGGGGGGAGGGGTTTAGATTCCCCTGAAACAGATTACCAACCTTGTGAGAAATGCGCTGTGAAATAGATTTATGTTTGTCAAGCCTTTATGATTATTATTATCATCATTATTATTGTTGTTGTAAGCACAAAAGAGCAATTTTCTTATATTCTCTTTGGGGAGATATTCTCTCTCTCTCTCTCTCTCTCTCTCTCTCTCTCTCTCTCTCTCTCTCTCTCTCTCTCTCTCCTCAGCAAGTGGCCCTGCCACCGACGACGAAACCGTTCGATAAATATAATCCCTCGCACGCAAAAAACGGGAACAGGCACAAGAGCTTCTGACGGGTAAATGGAATCAAGCACTCGACTCTAAAGCAATTTGCTTCGTTATTCCCATCAAAAGGCTTGCTTCCGAAAATGGAGAGAGAGAGAGAGAGAGAGAGAGAGAGAGAGAGAGAGAGAGAGAGAGAGAGAGACTATACCGTAAAATAAATAATCAAAAATCCACACAGACAGAGAGAGAGAGAGAGAGAGAGAGAGAGAGAGAGTCGACTATGAAAAGGGGAAAATGAAGAAAAAAAATGAATAACCGTTGTAAGAATAATTTTGGCAGAGAACTGGAAAATGTTCACAACAGTGGGGAGACTCATAGTCGAGTTTTTGTTAAACGTAAATTGGAGATGTCATCTTCAGCCCAGAGGTAATGACATGCTACGCGGATATCCCTCCTAAGGAGGATTGGAGGAGGAGGAGGAGGAGGAGGAGGGAGGAGGAGGAGGAGGAGGAGGAGGAGGAGGGGGGACGGATCTTCGAGGACGGGTATTCCGCGGGACAAGGCGAATTATTTAACGGTGGAGAGAGAGAGAGAGAGACGAGGAGAGAGAGGAGAGAGGAGAGAGAGAGAGAGTATGCAGAATACTGCAGTTGAATTTACATATTTTCCTGGAGAAAATCAGAGAGAGAGAGAAAGAGAGAGAGAGTTGAGGAGTTTAAGAAAGTGGATGAAACTGTTATCTCTTGAGAGAGAGAGGAGAGAGAGAGAGAGAGAGAGAGAGAGAGAGAGAGAGAGAGAGAGAGAGAATATTCCTAACATTATTCTTAATTCGACAGAGGCGGCCGGAGTCTACTTGGCACTGGTTAAGGAATAAATATTAATGAATAGATAACTTGAATTCTAAGACACGTCCCCTCCCCGCCCCACCTTCTTCATACCCCACCCCCTTCAGACGATGTTTCTGACGTCCCCCTACCCTCCCTCCCCCCTCAGACAATGACTTGGGAAAATGACGTCATAATGTGGCGAAAGATGACATTCCATTAGGACACCATTATTCAAATGAGGTAGAACGAATAAAAAAAAAAAAAAAATAGGAAATTCTACCTTAATAGAAAATAAATATTCAAGCTTCTCGTTATACATAATAAAAAGATAAAGTTATATATAAAAAACGCATTATCTTGTCACTATATCGGGGTTCTTAATCCCTGTTATAAAATAGTGGGAAATGTTGTATTAAAGATTTGCTTAATGTCATTCGTAGATTCCACACTTTTAAAGATATGTTAATGGGCGATAAAAGAAAGAGAAGAAGATAATTCGCCATTAGTGATTTTATTTCAGTGGGAGTTTTATTTCATAAAAGTTATAATTTTCAAAGCGCAAGTGGAAATAAATAATGAAATCAATTCATCAGATCGAATATTTTGGTAGAGAAAGCGACAATGGAGATTAAAAATGAAATATTCACTTTCTAAACCCTGTGTGAGTTCGCACCTTCTATAATATACATACATCCACATATACATACAAACATATACATACATACATACATACTTTTACAACAAAACCGTACATCTGTGGAGTGACGGAGTTTTGCAAGGTACCTCTTCAATGTATAGGTTTTTGTGACTGGATCAAATACCTGAACACGAGGAAAGAGTAATGTGTTGAGAGAGAGAGAGAGAGAGAGAGAGAGAGAGAGAGAGAAATGAGGAGCTTTAAAAAGTTAATATATCAGTAATATAGTACTCTCTTGTGTGTGTGTGTGTGTGTGTGTGTGTGAGAGAGAGAGAGAGAGAGAGAGAGAGAGAGAGAGAGAGAATCTTATTCTCTCTCTAGGGAGAAAAACTATCCGCCACGAAAATAGTTTCCAGCCACAGAGTAAAAAAAAAAAAAAAAAAAAAAAAAAAGTTTCGCCAACGTATGCTTCTGTGTGTTCACTCGGAAGACTTTTAGGCGGGCGAAGACCCGAGTTTGAGAGAGAGAGAGAGAGAGAGAGAGAGAGAGAAGAGAGAGAGAGGAGAGAGAGAGAGAGAGATGTAGGGTTGGTGCAAAAAAAGTGGATGGATGCAGTATCTCCTGAGAGAATGTTTATATACATATATCTTTATATGCTATACATATACATGCATACATACATACATACATATATATATATATATATAGATAATATATTATATATATATATATATATTAAATACACCATACATGGTTATAATGTATACATATGAATGTACACACACACACACACATAAGTAAACTATATGCACACAAACTAAAAAACGACAATTATTTAAATGTACATAAACAATGGAAATGCAAAAATGAATTCAATATTTTAGCCTAAGAAAATAAATAAATAAAACGAAACCCGAATCTAAATATGAATGTAAAAACGACAACATAAAATGGAGCATTTATCCCCAAAATAAAAAAACCGAACGCGATGTTAATGTTCAATATCAGGTATACAGTCCACGGCATCGATACTAAACAGTGGCGAAATGTATAATAATGCCCATATGGGTTAAACATATTGGTATTGGTTACTGCCCCATACAACGTTATAAACTATTGTTCTGTCAATCGTGTTCATATAGTATATATATATATATATATATATATATATATATATATATATATATATATATATATATATATTACCCTATACAACTTCAAAGTTACTTAGTAATTGGTACTAATATATTTAGCAGTTGCTACAAATATAATTTAACAACTGTTACGCGTATATTTAGCAGTTGCTACCAATATATTTAGCAATTGTTACAAATATATTCAGCAAAACCTATAAATATACTTGGCAACTGATTCAAATATATTTAGCAATTGCTACAAATATATTTAGCAAATGTTACAGACAATTGCTACAAATATATTAGGCAAATATTACAGATATATTTAGCAAAAGCTACAAATACTATATTTGGTAACTGATACAAATATATTTAGCAAAGGCTACAAATATATTTAGTAACTACTACATTTGTAATTATCGATTGCTACATATATTTAGCAATTCCTACAGATATATTTAGCAACTGCTACATATAACAAAAGCTACAAATATATTTAGCAATTGCTATCAATGTATTTAGCAAAGGCTACAAATATATTTAGTAAAGGCTGCAAACATACTTAGCAATTCTTACAAATATATTTAGAAATTGCTACAAATGTATACAGGAACAGCTACAAAATTTTTCTTATAGAAATGATTCTCCCCGAAACTGTGAATTTCAAAAATCTGCTGCGCAAGAAAGGCAAACAAATGACGAATGAAAGCGCACCTCATAAACTGAAAAAAAAGAGAAAAAAACTAATGCTCGCCACTTTGTTGACTTCCACAAGTTAAGCCCAGAAAATACAGTGAATAATGAAGCTTATCTTATTAACAACTCAAGACAAAGTGGGTTTTGTGAGAGAGAGAGAGAGAGAGAGAGAGAGAGAGAGAGAGAGAGAGAGAGAGAGAGAGAGAGAGAGAGAGTCTTCTATTCAGATATATTATAAGGTGGTGTAGCTTATTATTTTATGAACTAAAGATAAACTGGATTTCTGTGTGTGTGTGTGTGTGTGTGTGTGTGTGTGAGAGAGAGAGAGAGAGAGAGAGAGAGAGAGAGAGAGTCTCCTATTCATATAATTATAAGGGTGGTGTAGGTTATTATTATTATGAACTAAAGATAAATGGGATTCTGTGTGTGTGTTTGGTGAGAGAGAGAGAGAGAGGGAGAGAGAGGAGAGAGGAAAGAGAGAGAGAGAGAGAGAGAGAGAGAGAGAGAGTCTCCTATTCACATATGTTATAAGGTGGTGTAGCTTATCATTTTACTAAAGATAAATTGGATTTATGTGTGTGTGTGTGTGTGTGTGTGTGTGTGTGAGAGAGAGAGAGAGAGAGAGAGAGAGAGAGAGAGAGAGAGAGAGAGAGAGAGAGAGAGTCTACCTTCAGGATACGTAATACTAGCGAATCTAATACAAGAGCGCTGATTAGCAACAGACCATTTAAACGAAATGCACCCACTTCATAAACTTTCAATTAAATCATCAATATTGACAAACAATTAGATAATAACATTCAGCCACACAAAGGTCTAACTAAGGGAACAATGGAACACAAACACACATACACAAAGAAAGCAACTCCGACTTGGTAATTTCTTCTTCCACATATCACGAAGAATAAGGTTAAGCCCCAAAGATTGGATAAAATGATCTATATCAGGGTTTATGGTCTATTCGGAACTCGTAAAGCACGGTCTAACAAACTTCTCTCCTACCCCCACCTCCTTCCCTGAGAGAGAGAGAGAGAGAGAGAGAGAGAGAGAGAGAGAGAGAGAGAGAGAGAGAGATGCATCCATAGTGAAATGGTGATTTACAAAAGTGGGGGAGACAGTAATCTCTTCAGAGAGAGAGAGAGAGAGAGAGAGAGAGAGAGAGTATTCTCCTGAGAAAGAAAGAGAAAGAGAGACAGAGAGAGGTGAAACAGTAGTGTCCGGAGAGAGAGAAGAGAGAAGAAAAGAGATGAAACGTAGTCTCTGAGAGAGAAAAAGAGAGAGAGAGAGAGAGAGAGATGAAACGGTGCTGCCCTGAGAGAGGAGAGAGAGAGAGAGAGAGAGAGAGAGAGAGAGAGAGAGAGAGAGAGAGAGAAGGCATTTATGTTTAAACAAACCAGAAGCGTATGCGGAAAAGTTCAGCTGGATTTACATATTTTACGCCCTTTACCTCTGAGTTCAAGTTTGCGAATATAGATGAGCGGTTGGTGTGCTCTGCGGAGAAGGAGAAAGAGAGAGAGAGAGAGGAGAGAGAGAGAGGAGAAGGAGAGAGAGAGAGAGGATGAGGGAGGGAGAGAGAGCAGAGAGAGAGAGGCGCTGCAGAGGGAAAAATGATAAGAGAGAGAGAGACAGAGGAGAGAGAGAGAGAGAGAGAGGAGAGAGAGAGAGAGAGAGAGAGGTAAAAGTAGCGCGCGGCCTTGAGGGCCGGAAACGCTGCAGAGATGAGATGGATAAAAAAATAAGATAAGAGTGAGAGATAAATTTTTATGGCTTTCACCTAAACAGAATGGATGCGCGTATCACGATAATAAAATGATAGAGAGAGAGAGACAGAGATAGGAGAGAAAAGAGAGAGAGAGAGAGAGAGAGAGAGAGAGAGAGAGAGAGAGGCGAAAAACTAAAGAGCAAAGACACAATGCACCAGCACAACCAAAGGAGAAAGTCTGAATGGCGAGCTGCTTTGACTGACGAAGAACTGAAAAATTAGAAATAGCACAATGAGCCATGAGATATAAAGAAGGCAAGAGAGAGAGAGAGAGAGAGAGAGAGAGACGACGAGAGAGAGGAGAGAGAGAGAGAGACTCCCCACCGTTATTTTAATGATGATTATGATGTAATCCACTCTTGACAGTTGCTGTAATCATGCACGTTTGTTATTTTTGTATCTCTCTCTCTCTCTCTCTCTCTCTCTCTCTCTCTCTCTCTCTCTCTCTCTCTGTCTCTGTCTGTCTGTCTGTCTATCTCTCTCTCTCTCTCTCAAGTCAAGAAAGGTTTACATATCTATTTATAAAGAAATGAGCCTTAAACGTTCGTTTTAGAAAAAGAATTTTTCTCTGGTCAAGTTTATATAAAGAATATAAATCTATTTATTCAATGAACGAATATTCATTTGCTATAAACATGAGAGTATTACCATCTCTATCTGGTCAAGTTCATAAAAGAATATGGTCAACAACTGTTTATTTAACGAAGGCATCATACTTTGCAATTGACCCAGCTACCAAACTGCTAAGAATAACTAGGAATATTCCAAGATAACACATTCCACCCAACGCAAAGGTATAACTCAATAAGTAAACAACAAAACAGCTGCCATCTGGGAGTTAGAAAGCGGCTCTCTCTCTCTCTCTCTCTCTCTCTCTCTCTTTGGCACTGGGGCGAATGAAAGGACGAGAAAGTTGGGGGTTGGCCCCGTATACAGGGCGCGGTCAATACGCGTTCAAAATGGGTTACGAAGTTGCGCCGGTGGTAAACAGAAGGTGGAAACAAAAGAGACATTTTGTTGACGAATGTAAGGGACCTTTTTGGCTCAGCCTTCGTATACGCGCGTCCATGTTGGCGCATGCGCGCGAAGGCTGCCACTTATGATGGTATGTGTTGCGGTTACTTTATCTCTCTGTGGATCTCTATATACACGTTCTGGTAAGCCTTTTATGCTCCCTACTCAGGGGAACAGTAGTGGAATAGAAGTGGAACTACAGTGGAACAGTAGTGGAACTATAGTGGAAGTACAACGGAACAGTAGTGGAACTATAGTGGAACAGCAGTGGAACTACAGTGGAACAGTAGTGGAACAGCAATGGAATTACTGCGGAACAGTAGTGGAACTACAGTGGAAATATAGTGGAACAGTAGTGAAACTCTAGTGGAACTACAGTGTAATAGTATGGAACTACAGTGGAACAAACGTGGAACAGTAGTGGAACAGCAATGGAATTACTGCCGAACAGTAGTGGAACTACAGTGTAACAAATGCGGAACAGTAGTGTTACTACAGTGGAACAGTAGTGGAACAGCAATTAAATTACTGCGGAACAGTCAATGTAAACTAACAGTGCAACAAACGTGGAACAATAGTGGAAACTAAACAGTGGAACAACAAAATGGAAATTACGTGGAACAGCAGTGGAAACTACAGTGGCCACTATAGTGGAACAGTAGTTGGAACTACAGTGGAACTATAGTGGAACAGTAGTGAAACTCTAGTGGAACTACAGTGGAACAAACGTGGAACAGTAGTGGAACAGCAATGGAATTACTGCGGAACAGTAGTGGAACTACAGTGTAACAAATGTGGAACAATAGTGGAACTACAGTGGAACAGCAATGAAATTACTGTGGAACAGTAGTGGAACTACAGTGGCACTATAGTGGAACAGTAGGGAAACTACAGTGGAACTACAGTGGAATTACAGTGGAACAAACTTGGAACAGTAGTGGAACAGCAATGGAATTACTGTGGAATAGTAGTGGAACTACAGTGTAACAAATGCGGAACAGTATTGGAACTACAGTGGAACAGTAATGGAACTACAGTGCAACAAACGTGGAGCAGTAGTGGAACTACAGTGGAACAGTAGTTGAACTGCAGTGGAACTACAGTGGAACAGTAGTTGAACTGCAGTGGAACTACAGTGGAACAGCAATTAAATTAATGCGGAACAGTAGTGGAACTACAGTGGAACAGTAGCAGAAAAGTAGCGCCTGTTTCGACAATCGATCCTCCTCTCCTCCTACTCCACCAGGAGGTCTCTTTCAAAATGTGCCATGGAAAAGAAAACGAATTCCTCCTTTTAAGTTTCGTCACATGACAAGAGGACCAGGGACCATCTAATTACATCCGCACGGACGTTATATATATAAAATATAATATATAATTTTTATTTTCACGGCATTCGTGGTGGTTCGATCTCCAGTCTCAATTTAGAGGAAATATTAGAAGCACTCGGGATCGTTAACTCTATCTAATAGGTCAAAAGCGGAGTGTGATTATTCGACGAAAGTCAAAATTAATACCAAAACGCCATATTTACGAAGGCGGAAATAATTGATTCGCTCTCAATAGACTGTTTGGTGTAATTTTAAGGGTGATTTTCAACATACACACATACAGACACATACATACACACAATGAACTAGAGACTATTACGTCATCAGATTTTAAAAATCTACTATCAGCCTTCTATAGATGTTAATTTTCAGACTGTTACATTAGTTTGTGACGTCATAATTTTCCCAGTTATTACATGTAACAAACAACGATCTACCTTCTTTAATAACTATAACTATATACCATTTTCCACAACTAATTCCCTCCCATTCGCCCCAAAACAACAAATTCATTCACCTGACACCATTTCTCTACCATCTCAACTAGCGATATCAAGATATAATATGAAAGATAACACGATCAGGATTAATAATTCTCAGAAAAAAAGGCAGCTTTAACTCCCGTCCGCTCACATGGCCATCCTTTTGTTACTTCATAATTAGGGGATAATGAGGTACCCAATTTTCTAGCCAAATGCTCTTCACAGGACCAAGTATATTCTTTCCTAGGAAAGGTCATTATGCATTTTACAGCATACGGTTCGCTCGCAACAAAGGATTTGCAAGTATAGCTGACGTTTGTCCTTCGTTCTTTAAATAAATTCGGTTAAAAAAAGTTTCCTAACTTTAACTACTACACGTAGTGAGTCATTATCCTTGAAATGAAGGGTTACGTAAACTGTAAAGACCTAGAGCGAGCTCAGCTCACGAACTGAGGGAACATTGTTTGAATCCCTAACGGAACTAGGAGGGAC